>NC_020493.1:3764434-3797878 GCF_000184155.1 Fragaria vesca subsp. vesca | reverse complement strand
CCCTCTTTTCTTCAAATGACATGTTAGCTAGGAACTGGAGCTAATGTAATCTGTATAGTAAAATAGTTTTTGGTGTGTATGTGTATATCAACAACCAAAATGTACGGCTTCGTAATCGTTACAGGGAAATGACTTTTGGTGCAAAATAGTTGTTTTTGCTGTGAGATGTATATCAGCTGCCAAATCAAAGGTGTTGTAATCGCTACAAAGAAATGGTTTTCGGTAAACATGTTTAATGGGTACAACTGTTCACCGTTTTGTATGTAAATTCAATTTTACTTTCAGACATCTCGATTGTACAAAAATGGACTGATAAATCTTTTTTTTGGATTACATCCATTACCTAAAGTTTTGAATGGTTTACTCCACTTTTCCACACACAAATCACCTAGCTGTCACCCCGCAGCAGCGCGCGGGCTTACTACCTAGTTTATGTAAAGAGACAATACATTGATAGGTGAACAAGTTATTCATAAGCATAAAGTGAAATGAATACAACACATGTATGTATAATTCTTGATATAAAAGCATCCCCACTCATTGAACTCACTAGATATAAATGGAGATTATGCTATAGCAAACAGTTTTCAAACATTAGCTTATCGTCCTTCAATCAATGTAACAGTAGCTTCATTTGTGGAGGAATTAGTATTTTCACACTGTGGTTGAGAAGGAAGAACTGAGTTTTGGATAGTGAATACAGGCCTCATAGGCTGCCGACCATCTGTCTCGCTGCTTAACATAAAAGCGACATCTGCCATGGTAGGCCTATCCGTAGCACTGTCTTGCACACACAGAAGCCCAATCTGCATGCATTTCAGTACTTCATATGAAGAATATGAATTACCCAATACATCAGATACAAACTCAAGTCCCCTGCCTTCACTCCACAACTTCCATGCCTGAAAATAATCCCATTTAACTGTTGTCAAGACCCCAAACATGTCAACAAAGTACATTCGGATTTAGAGTATGAACTTACATAAGCAAGGAAGCCAAGATGTTGGTCATATAAATAGAAGCTGGTGTTCTTGATCCCGCTAATGATCTCCAGTACCAAGACCCCAAAGCTGTAGACATCAGACTTTTCGGAAAATATCCCACCCATGGCATACTCCGGAGACATGTAGCCACTGCACATAAAAGACATTAGTACACGCATACCTGAAAAAATTGCCTCTTTTGGTTTCTGGCTTAAAGAACTGATTCTCACCGTGTTCCAACAACCTTCACAGTATTATCTAGATCCGTTGTTTCTTCAACTATGCGTGCCAATCCGAAATCTGAGATTTTTGGATTCATTTTCTCATCCAAGAGAATGTTACTGACTTTTAAATCTCTGTGTATCACCTTCACATAAGAATCATGATGGAGATAAAGAAGCCCTCTAGCAACACCCTGAATTATATTAAATCGCGTAGCCCAATCCAGCACTTCTCTCTTCGTCGGATCTAATCAAATATTCAATGAACCCAGTTAGAGTACTGATGCGTTTTATATTTCACATGCACATAACAAATTAAGGAACATTGACCAATCACTAGACTTATAGACTTGAATATAACTGAAGTTCTAGCCTGTACGTAGCGTACATAATACAGATCGATATGAAAGAGCACTGAGCACACACACCAATTTTCCAACAATGGTGAGCATTAAACTTGCAGGGCTAAATGTCATGCTTAGTATAACTTGCAGTTCATGTGGATTCATCATAACTCTATGCCAGACCTTTTCAAGCTAAAATTATACTTAGAAAGAATATAGGTAAAGAAGAGTAACGTACTGCAGCTAAAGTAAAAAACTAGTGAAACTAACCGAATAGAAAAGAATCCAGGCTTTTGTTAGGCATGAACTCGTAAATCAGTAACTTCTCATCCTCTTTCACACAGCACCCCATCATCCTAACAAGGTTTTTGTGTTGAAGATTAATGATCAACAGCATCTCATTCTTGAACTCTTCGACACCTTGTCCTGAGCTACTAGATAGTCTTTTTACTGCTATTTCCTTCCCTTCCGGAAGCATCCCCTACACGATGTCCACAAATCAGTCATTGCATGCATGTCAATATATGGAACCTTCTGAAGTGCTATTCATGTTTTTCTTAAATTCTTAGCAAACATAATACCTTATAAACTGGGCCAAAGCCTCCTTGCCCGAGTTTGTTTGTGATGCTGAAGTTGTCTGTGGCAATTAGTATGCTTTCAAAATCATATATCTTTAGCTCCGAGGGATCATGCTTTCCTATATATTCTCGAAGACCGTCTCTATGATTCTTAAGCATACTAGTTGATTCCAAGCGGCGAGCTTTTAATTCAACTCGTCCTGATTTTGCCAATAAAACAATCAAACACAGAATTGGAACTCAACAAGATGCAACACCTGGGTAAGAGGCAATAAATAATAAATTCTTATAAAGTGCTCAGTTAATTGACCCCTGCATCTAATTCTCTTACGCTTTTTGTTAGCACGCCACCGGAGCAAACTGAAGACTATAGCAACCAAAATACTCAAAAACCCAATTGCAGTAAGACTAGCAATTAACTTTATCGGCTTTTCTTCACCTGCAAAGAAAGAAACCAAATCAACTTACAATACAAACGAAAACTAGTGGTAAACTATAGTTGTGCAAGAGCTATTATCATTTACCTAGTTCTGAGTGAGCTAAGCGCAAATAAAGATCTTCTCCAAAAGATGGAAAAAGCTGCATATCAATAAGGTCTTTGAACCAGACCAAACACCCAATGTTATCAACATATGCATATGCTAGGCAAGAACAATTATTCAGGCACTGTGTCTCGCACTCCTTGAACTTGTCTATTTCCAAAGTAGTCAGATATTTATGAAAAGCGGGTAATTTAAATCTTTTCAACTTCAAAAACCCGTCATCGTTTCCTTTTGTTGAGACTGATTCATTAGTATGTGCTTCACAAGACAAATTTGTTCGTCTCACACAACCTCCCGTCCAGTTATTTTTGCTCCATTCTTCATTTGATTTGGGTATAAAGCCTTTCAAACACTTGCAGATTGGAGAGTCAGAAGCTGTGCATACCCCAAAAGGTCCACATGCGCCATAATCATCGCATGGGTTCTCCGAAGACAACCAGTGAAGATTCCAGTTCTTGCCACTTTCTGAAAACATAAAGCTCATTCTACCTTCTGAAGATAAGTCCATATATGCAAGAATTGTGTCACCTGGAATTTTATCAAAACCGTAAGAGAAATACCTTGTTCCCTGCGTCCCATTATCAACAAGTGAAAATGGATTAATATCCAGAGTGTTCATTGTGGGTACACCAACAAACTTTGATGTATCCCATGGTCCACTTCTCCAGTGGGGAGTAGATCCATTACTCCAAATGAAAATTTGTGCTGGCATCTCTGTTGAAAGTCCTGCCAAGAATAACCCCTGTGATGGATCATTTTCACTTTTCCAAGATTTCAAGAAATTCCTTTTTCCAGAACCACTATTGTAACCCAACAGCATTTTTGGTAGAAGTGAGTCACTAGGATTAGTAAAAGTCTCCCACATAACACCTCCCATAACATCTTTGACGACGAAGTTCCCATTATCTAAGAGAGATGCAGATGAACAATTAGATATATGGGTAGACCAGACAGAACTTTGTTTCCCATCTACGAGCTCCAGACTCCCGTTGCTGCCAATTCTCAAACTAGCCAAGGTATCTGTAGCTGCAAGAGGGTTATCTCTGTTAGCCACCCATACCACTTTATGTGGAAATATATCTTTCTGCTGTATCTTGGGATATATACTTTTGTGCCACAACCCCACATACTTATTAGCAGAACTATTAGGTCTGAAAAAGCCTAATTCAAATATTTGGCTAGGAGAGACTAGAGTTTGTCCCTCTGCTAAAGGGTGTGAAGGAGTTATGTTATATACTTCAGCGCCATACTGTGACGGAAGCAAACTGAAGATGAACAAGGAAAACAAAGTAACACTACCCAGCTTCATCCCAACATGTGTTTCACAGAAGAACAATGTCTATTATATTCTGTTTTCATAGAATCATAGGGACAGCTTGACTACTGATAGTGCTGAAGAACCTAAACCACACAGAACTAGGTGTAGACTAGGTAATGCGGAAAATTCTACGATAATTCTCCAATGCCTTCCAAGTCAAGGCAGACAAATTTGAAGATTTAAGCTCCTTCTACGAATCATATACAATTCAATAACAATACATGGTCCAGGACCTACTAGTCTACTACTATCCGAATCCACTACCATAACACTCGATAAGCATCAAGTGACAGTTTTGCCCGGTTAGGCGCCAATATAGAACCCATCATTGGTTTGAGATATTGATAAGGTGAATTCTATGTCTATTCAATGCCAGGCTTAATGAGTATAAGGACCTTAAAAAAACTCTTTTCGTCCTAGGATCAGAACGTAATTGTCATTGTGATTATAAGTTTATACTGATTAGTTAATAGAGATAATTATGGTACGACTAATCATGGTTAACTATCCATTATGCATGCATTTCATGATCATTTGAGGAAGAACACTAAGCAGAATGTGGAAGTTGAATATTATTCATATCTATTTGAAGGCTGTTAATTTTCTCTGGTCAGCTGGGTTCTTATTTGTGATTGACTGGTTGTAAACCAAAAGGGTATATCAGTGAAACTTCTATGCGACTAAATGACATTATATATTTATATTGATACAGTTCACATCCACTATCTTCTCTGGTCACTTTCAGTGACATTCAGACTATAAGTGCATGTTCTCAACCCTGGACACAATTAACATCGAGAGAAAGAATTGAACTTTAAATGAAACAGTTGAGTACCTCATGCAATTGCTCTCGCTTTTCATCTTCTTCATTTTCTCTTATTTCGCAGGATGTTTAGTCACTGCATCTCCACTTCTTGTTTTTGATCGTGAAAATGGGATTTCCTTTTTATCTTCTTTTGTTGGGATTCGGGTACCCAGATTTACTCAAAAGATATGATTGATATCATTACCCAGTTTTACAACTTAAATCTCATATTTACCAGTTTTACTCGCATTACGGCAGTAAAAAAGAAAAGAAAAAAAGAAACACAAGCAATTATGTAAAGAGATATCTATAAGTGGTGTCTCACGAAGTTATCCGATATGTCTCAACAATGTATTTAATATCAAACTATCAACTGATTCTAAAAGATGAATCCCTTCTTTCAACGAAAGGTGTAAAACTATGACAGAGTGCATTCTTAATTTTTCGAATACAAAGTGTAAAAGCATCAATGAAGGTGCATCTTCTTAACAAAAAAACCTTCATTACCTACCCCAGGATAATTAGTACCCCATTATTAGAGGAAATAGCGGAAAGGGCATTGCCTTGTGATGTGCCAAATTCGCTGTCGCTTAACGTCCTTCCATCGTTGTAATGCTAGCTTCATTTTTAGAGGAAATAGTATTCTCAGAGTGTGGTTGAGGATGATAAGCTGAATTTTTGATAGTGAATACAGGCAGCTTAGGTTCTGGACCATCTCTCTCGCTGCTTAGCATTAGAGCTACATCCACCATGGTTGGTCTATCCTCAGCATTGTCCTGTACACAAAGAAGCCCAACATGCACGCATGTCATTACTTCTGATGAAGCATATAAATCACCCAGTACTTCATCTACCAACTCCAATGGCCTGCCTTCATTCCACAAATTCCATGCCTGAATAATACAATTATTTGTTGTTAAGACTTGTCAAGGCGCCAAAGCGGCAAAGATGTAGATGACTATTACATTAGGATTTAGAGTATAAACTTACATAGGCAAGGAAGCCTAGCTGTTGGTCATATAAATAGAAGCTGGTATTCTTCTTGCCACTAATAATCTCTAATACCAGGACCCCGAAGCTGTAGACATCAGACTTTTCGGAAAATATTCCACCCATGGCATACTCTGGAGACATATAGCCACTGCACAACAAACACATGAGTACGTATATGAAAAAGTTGCCTCTTTTGGTTTATGGCTTACTGAACTGATTCTCACCGGGTTCCAACAACCTTCTGAGTATTTTCTAGACTCTGAGTTTCTTCAACTATGCGTGCCAATCCAAAATCTGAGATTTTTGGATTCATTTTCTCATCCAAGAGAATGTTACTGACTTTTAAATCTCTATGTATTACCTTTACATAGGAATCATGATGGAGATAAAGAAGCCCTCTAGCAATACCCTGAATAACATTAAAGCGCGTGCTCCAATCAAGCACTGCTCTCTTCTTCAAATCTAATCAAATATTCAATGGAACCAGTTAGAGTAGTGATGCTATTCATACTTCCCTTGCACGTTACAAAGAAATAAATATTAACGATCACTACACTACTAGCCTTTAATATAACTAGATTTCTAGCCTTGAATGTTAACAAATTATAGACATTGTATGAAAGTAATGAGTACATAATACATATCTGAACTGAATAAACGCACAAAGTATCTGACAGAGCAGTAAACTTGCAGAGCTGAATGATTTCCTCAAACTCTATGATAATTTTTGACTTGGGTAAATTTCAAGCTTATTTTAAATTTAGAAAAAAATATAGGTAAAGAAGAGTAACGCACTGCAGCTAAACTAAAACACAAGTGAAGTAACTAACCGAATAGAAAAGTATCCAGGCTTTTATTAGGCATGAACTCGTAAATCAGTAACTTCTCATCCTCTTTAACACAGCACCCCATCATCCTAACAAGGTTTTTGTGTTGAAGATTGGAGATCAACAACATCTCATTCTTGAACTCTTCGACACCTTGTCCTGAGCTACTAGATAGTCTTTTTACTGCTATTTCCTTCCCTTCTGGAAGCATCCCCTACACAATGTCCACAAATCAGTCATTGCATGCATGTCAATATATGGAACCTTCTGAAGTGCTATTCATGTTTTTCTTAAATTCTTAGCAAATCGGTCATAATACCTTATAAACTGGGCCAAAGCCTCCTTGCCCGAGTTTGTTTGTGATGCTGAAGTTGTCTGTGGCAATTAGTATGCTATCAAAATCATATATCTTTAGCTCCGAGGGATCATGTTTTCCTATATATTCTCGAAGACCGTCTCTATGATTCTTAACCATACTAGTTGATTCCAAGCGCCGAGCTTTTAATTCAACTCGTCCTGATTTTGCCAATAAAACTATCAAACACAGAGTTGGAACTCAACAAGATGCAGCACCTGGGTAAGGGGAAATATATAATAAATTCTAATAATGTGCTAAATCAATTGACCCCCCTCATATAATTTTCTTACGTTTTTTGTTAGCACGCCACCTGAGCAATCTGAAGACCACGGCAACCAAGATACTCATAAATCCAATAGTTGTAAGGCTGACAATTAACTTGATCGGCTTTCCTTCACCTGAAAAGAAAAAATAAAATCAACTTACAATACAAACAAAAGAGTGCGCAAGAGCTATTATCATTTACCTAGTTCTGAGTGTGCTAGGCGGACATAAAGATCTTGTCCATTAAATGGAAACTGCTGCATATCAATAAGGTGTTTGGACCAGACCAAACACCCTATGTTATCAACATATGAATAAGCCTGGCAAGAACAATTATTCTGGCACTGTATCTTGCAGTCTTCGGACTTGTCTAGAGCCAAAGAACCCAGAAATTCATGTAAATCGGGTACTTTCATTTTTTCCAACTTCAGAAACCCATCGTTTTCTTTTGATGAGACTGACAAATTTGCGTTAGTCTCACAAGACAACGCTGTTCGTCTCACACAACCTCCGGTCCAGTTTCTTTTGCTCCATTCCTCATTTGACCTGGGTATAAACCCTTTCAAACACTTGCAGATTGGAGATCCAGAGGCTTTGCAAACACCAAAAGGTCCACATGCGCCATAATTGTCACATGGGTTCGTGAGTGACTTAAACTGAAGATACCAGTTCTTCCCACTTACTGAAAACAACCACCTCAGTATACCTTCTGAAGATAAGTCGATATATCCAAGAACTTTGTCACCAGGAATTTTGTCAAAACTGAAAGACAAATACCTTTTTCCCTGTGACACATTATCAGCAAGATTGAATGGATTTAGATACTTAGTATTTGATGAAGATATACCAATAAACTTTGATTTATCCCATGGCCCACTTCTCCAGTGGGGAGTAGATCCATTAATCCAAATGAACACTTGTGCTGGTAACTCTGTTGACAGTCCAGCTAAGAATATCCCCGGTGATGGATCATTTTCACTTTTCCAAGATGTCAAGGAATTCCGTTTTCCAGAACCACTATCATATCCCATCAACATGCTTGGCAGAAGTGAGTCACTAGGATTATCAAAAGTCTCCCACAAATCAGCTCCCATAACATCTTTGACAACAAACTTTCCATTATCTAAGAGAAATGCAGATGAACAATTAGATATATTAGCCGACCAGACAGAAATCTGTTTGCCATTTACGAGCTCCAGATTCCCACTGCTTCCAATTCTCAAAGTAGCCGAGGTGTCTGTAGCTGCAAGAGGATTATCTCTGTTAGCCACCCATACATATTTACGAGGAAATATACTTTTGTGCCACAACCCCACATACTTATTAGCAGAACTATTTGGACTGAAGAAGCCCAATTCGAATATTAGGCCAGGAGAGACTAGAGTTTGTCCCTCTGCTAATGGGTGTGAAGGAGTTATGTTATATACTTCAGCATCATACTGTGATGGAAGCAAACCGAAGATGAATAAGAAAAACAAAGTAGCGGTACCTAGTTGCATCCCTACTTGAATATGTTTAGCAGAAGAACAATTTCAAGTATTTTATGTTTCACAAGGATAGCTTGGCTACTGAAAGAATCTAGGCCACACAGAACTAAGTGTAGACCAGGTAATATAGAAAGATCAATGATGTTGTGCTGAACTGCTGACGCTTTCAAAGTCATTGCAAACATATTTGAAGACTTGACCTCCTTCTAGAAGATCATATGACTCAGTAATCCATGGCCCAAGACTTACAACAGTGCTGCCCATTAAAGGTAGCGGACAGTGACGCTGACAGATTTATCAGAACATCAGACCATATTTGTGAAACTTCCTTAAAAGATCTTTTCAGTAACCCTTGATAAGCATCAAGTTCTAAGTTTTCTTCTTGACAACAAATATAAATTACAGGAAGAAAGCTGAAGAGGAATAGGAAGAAGCATGGAGAAATTTAAAAGACCAACAATTCTTGGTTCCTACAACCATTGGCATCTCCAATAGTGTGCCTGTCAAAACAATAACAATTTGAAGAATTTCAGAAGTAAAATTCAGTCCACTCTACATTATACATATTCATTTGAAAGCTGGGTTCCTTATTTGTGATTGACTGATTGTCAACCAAAAAGGTATATATAAGTAAACTTCAATCAGACTAAATCACTCTATATCGATACAGTTCACATCTCACTATCTTCTATGGCTACTTAACAACGGAGCGTGTGTACACCTTGAATTTTAACACCATTGATATGGGACACCAATGCTTTCAAAATCATGACACACAAATTCAACATTACATTGATAAGCTCAGTAACATTCAAACTATCTTCTCTGGTCACTTTCAGTAACATTCAAACTTTAAGTGAATATTTCCAACCATGGACATGAATAAAATTTGAGAAAAAGAGTTGAACTTTCAATCAAGGAAGCAAAGCAGTGTAACCCAGATAACATCCAAACAAATAATCTGATAGGTAAAATTCAGCACCAACAAATTCAGAAAAAGTAAATGAAACCCAGTAAATAACCAAATATCACCCATGACTAAAACCAATCAATCCGTACATCAAAGGATTATAACACCCAATCTTCATCATAATGATAAATAGCTCGAAAACCCAGTAAACGCAGAAGCATAACTTGATGTGAAAGATTGAAACTTTGAAATGTTCAGTAGAAACGATTCAGTACCTGAAAGAAGTCAAGGGAAGCTGGATGCTTTCAGGGAATATATGACGCGTGTCGGAGACCCAACAAGCCGCCATTGACGGCTTCCCGTCTTCCGCAATTAGAATCTCATGTTTACTCCCGAAGTCCTAATCTCATATGTAAGCAAAAATATAAACAATTGTAGTTATATGGACAAGTGGTGCACAGATGCAGTGATACTGATACCTCAGACGCAAGGGGTCCAAAATAAGTCTGACAATATATATCAAATTTTGTCATGATCAAATCAGAGTCGATTTCAAAGGTGAAATTTCTTCGACGAAAATGACATGGTATAGACATAATTTTCGGATATCAATAAAAATCTTAAACGCAACAATGAATGTGCAACTTCCTTGTGACAAACACTCTTATACTACACCAAAAAGAAGACCTTCAATATGTAAAAGGCATTGCATTGTGATCTAACAATTTGCTATTGTTTATCGTCCTTGGATCATAGTAATGCTAGCTTCATTTTTGGAGGAGTTAGTGTTCTCAGATTGTGGTTGAGGATGATAAGCTGAGTTTTGGATAGTGAACACAGGCAACTTAGGTTGTGGACCTTCTTTCTCACTACTTAACATCAAAGCTATATCCGCCATTGTTGGTCACTTTATAGTCCTCATCCCACTATCTTATCTGGTCACTTTCAGTGACATTCAAACTATAAGTGCATGTTCTCAACCCTGGACACAATTAACATTTGAGAAAAAGAATTGAACTTTAAATGAAGGAAGCAAAAGCAGTTTATAACAGTTCCATTCTTAGAGAAAGCCAGATAACATGCAAAGAAATCATCTGGTAGCTAGGTAAAAGTAAATGAAACCCAGTAAATATCACCCATGACTAAAACCAATCAATCTGTACTTGAAAGAATCAAAACACCCATCATCATCATCATCACATATAGCTGGAATATAGTAAAACTTGATGTGAAAGATTGAAAGTTGAGTACCTGATGCAAATGCTCTAGCTTTGTTTGGTGAGTATACGGCTAACGTAGTGCAGACTCGAAAACCCAGCAAAGGTAGAAGCAGAAACTGATGAAAAAGATTGAAGGTTTTGCTGTGTTCTGAAATTCACAGTAGACGTAACTCAATTGTACCTGAAAGAAAGACAATGGAGTTGGATGTTTTTAGGGAGAGTATAAAAACAAAGAATTGTGTTTTTAAGAGTTGGTTGTGAAATGGGATTTTTGGTTTACCCGTAATCGACTCACTTTTAATTTTAAGTTTTAACCTTATCAAGGCAGTGAAAATATATATGGACCGAGTGACACCCAAAAGACATGTCATACGAAATCACTCATAATGTATATCAAATTTTGTATGATCCATACAGAGGAATCAATTTCAAAAGTTCAAATTTCTTAGACAAAAAGATTGTGTGTACAAATTTATCAATACTAAAATGCAAACGCAACAATGAAGATGCATCTTCTATATGAACACCTTCATATGCTGCCTACCCCAAGAGACCAGGTTGTTTCTTACACCAAAAAGAAAACCTTCAAGATGTATAAGAACCCTTTGAGAATGAAACGAAAACATTGCATTGTGATGTAACAATTTGCTGTTGTTTATCGTCCTTCAATCATAGTAATGCTAGCTTCATTTTTGGAGGATTTGGTATTTTCAGAGTGCTGTTGAGGATGATAAGCTGAGTTTTGGATAGTGAATAAAGGCAGCTTAGGTTGTGGACCGTTCTTCTCGCTACTTAACATCAAAGCTATATCCGCCATTGTTGGCCTATCCACAGCATTGTCTTGTACACATAGAAGTCCGATATGCACACATTTCAATACTTCCGATGAGGAATATGAATCCCTCATTATTTCATCCACCAACTCCAAGGCCCTGTCTTCATTCCACAAGTTCCATGCCTGTAAAGGTTCATAAATATGGTTTTAGCTATATGAAAGAAGCTGCTCATGAGTTCACATTTTACATTAGAAGTTAAGGAAGGGTACGTATGATCTTACATAAGCTAGAAAGCCTAGTTGTTGGTCATATATAGAGAAGCTGGTATTCTTCTTGCTGCTAATAATCTCCAAGATCAGAACCCCAAAGCTATAGACATCCGATTTTTCAGAAAACATTCCTCCCATGGCATACTCCGGAGACATATATCCCCTACATATCAAACTAATGAGTATGCAACTTATTGAACATATCAGACATTAGGAGGAAAATGATTCTTACCGTGTTCCAACAACTCTTTGAGTGTTTTCTAGATTTTGTGTTCCTTCGATTATGCGTGCCAATCCAAAATCAGAAATTTTGGGATTCATTTTGTCATCCAAAAGGATGTTGCTGACTTTCAGGTCCCTATGTATTACCTTCACATAGGAATCATGATGGAGATAAAGAAGCCCTCTAGCAACACCCTGAATAATATTAAAGCGTGTCGCCCAATCAAGCACAGCTCTCTTTCTCGTATCTGATCAAATAGTCAGTGCACCACATTAGTGTGTGATCAGTAATGGTTTTTCAGAAATCATGACTCATGACTCATGCATGTTTCTATGGACTATCATGAGACTGGTATATATCCTTTCAAAACTTTGTTAAAATCAGATTTTTAGCCTTCTTTAATTGCTATGGAATGCAGGCACAATTGTATGAAAAGTAGTAGTGAATGCATCATGGAGATCTGAACTAAAACTCAATATCAACATTATCGATCTAGAAAGTAGTCAATGATGGATTGTTTGTCTCTTGGTAACTATTTCATGTGATGAATGATGAATCGATTCGTGGCAACATTCAGACTATTCTAATCTTTTTCTTTTTCTTGTTAAGTAACAAAAGATAGGTGAGATCTTACTTTTTGAAAGAAACTTTCATTGTTTCCCCAAATTCGACATTTACAAACAACAAAGAGATGAAAGATTATATTGAAATAAGAAGATAGGTGACTATGAGTGTTGCACTGCAGTTGAACATATATAAAACACTAAGAAAACTAACCGAATAGAAAAGTATCCAAGGTTTTATTTGGCATGAACTCGTATATCAGTAACTTCTCATCCTCTTTAATGCAGCAGCCCAAGATCCTAACAAGATTTTTGTGTTGAAGATTGGAGATCAAAAGCATCTCATTCTTGAACTCTTCAACACCTTGTCCTGAGCTACTAGATAGTCTCTTCACAGCTATTTCCTTCCCTTCTGGTAGCATCCCCTACAAGATGTCCACAAATTAGTCATTGCATGCATGTCTATATCTTGTACTGTTCAAAGTGCTATGTGTGCTACCGTTGGGAAAGAAAGTACCTTATAAACTGGGCCAAAACCTCCTTGCCCCAGTTTGTTTGCGAGACTGAAATTGTTTGTGGCAATTAGTATGCTATCAAAATCATATATCTTTAGCTCATCATGCTTTCCTATATATTCTCGGAGACCATCTCTTGAACTCTTGATCATACCAGTCGATTCAAAGTTCCGTGTTTTTAGTTTGATCTGTCCTGTGCATGTATAAAATCAAACACTGAGTTGGAGTGAAACAACAAGCAACATCAGGCCGGATACCAAACAATAAAGAAAAATGAATATATAGGACTCTTATGAAGTTATGCACTCATACTGAATTGATTTATACTTAAAGAGCAAGGGAGAGATAATGTGCTGATTCATGATTGGTATATCGCTTACTCTTCTGGTTAGATCGCCTCCTGTGAAAACCGAATACTGCAGCTGCCAAGATACTCACTAAACCAATAGCTGTAATGCTGGCAATTAACTTTATTGGCTTTCCTTCACCTGTAAATAAAAAATACGAACATACACCACAAAGTTACAATGACAAGGATAAAACACAAAAAGAAATGATATTGCTGAAATACTTATGCAAGCATTTCTATCATTACCTATTTCGGAGTGTGCTAGGCGAATATAAAGTTCGACTCCAACAGATGCCGAAAACTTCTGTATATCAATGAGATCTTTGGACCACACCAGACACCCTATATTATTAACAAATGCATAAGCAGCGCAGGAACAATTATTTAGGCACCTCAGTTTGCAATCGTTTGAGGATTGTTGGGAATTGAATGCAGTAATGAACTCATGAGAATCTGGTATTTTCAACTTCACCATCTTCCAGAAGCCATCATCATCAACTTGTTTTCCTCTTGATGAGACTGACTTATTTGTTTGCCTCTCACAAAACAATTTGGTCTGCCTCACACACCCTCCTGTCCAATTTCCTTTGCTCCATTCAGCACTTGACTTTGGTACAAACCCTTTCAAACACTTACAGATTGGAGATGTAGAAGCTTTGCAAACCCCAAAAGGTCCACAAGCTCCATAAATGTCACATTGATTCTTTGGTGTCTGCCAACTAACATACCACTTCCCATCATTCTTCGAAAATGTAATCCTCACTATTCCTTCTGGAGAGATGTCTATGTATGCCACAGGTTTGTCATATAAACTAAAAGAGAAATCCTGTGTGCCCTGCTTTAAGTTATCAACTACACTATATCCATTTATATATCGGTGATCCATTTCTGGTACACCGATGAAACTGGACTTATCCCATGGACCACTTCTCCAGTAGGGAATTGAATGTGAATCATTTGATCCATTATTGATCCAAATGAACACTTGTGACGGCGTCTGTGGTGCCAATCCAAGCAAGAACTTCCCTGGTGATGGATCATTATCTGCTTTCCAAGAACTCAAGAAGTTCCCCTTCCCAGACTTACCGTAACGAAACACCATGTTTGGTAGGATAGTGTCACAAGGATGATCAAAGCTCTGCCATAACTCGGCTTCCAGATGATAATTGACAACAAAGTTTCCATTGTCCTTAAGAACTGCAGCAACTGAACTAGTATTCGATGATGACAACAAAGAAGTGATATTGGTAGACCATATAGACTTGTGTTTCCCATCTACAAGCTTCAGATTCCCATTGCTACTAACTGTCAAACTCACCGAGGTGTCTGCAACTGCAAGAGGCTGTTCTCTGTTGGCCACCCATACAACTTTACGCGGAGATATATCCTTGTGCCATATCCCCACATACTTGTTAGCAGAGTTATTAGGACTGAAGAAGCCTAACTCAAAAATGTGGCCAGGGGAAACTAGAGTTTGTCCCTGCGCTAACGGTTGCGAAGGAGTTATCTCATCAAGTTGAGCAGAATGATAATGTGAAGGAAGGAAGCTGAATAAGAAGTTGAAAAGGAAGAAGAACATGGAGCCATTTAAAGCACAAATGCTTCTGGCACTAACATCCATTGGCATTCCAATAGGTTGTCAAACAATAATGGACACTAAATGCTATTAGGGGGTGTATTGTAGCTGGAATTAGTGGCAATTTTAAAGAAGTCCATGAAATCTGAAAGTCTGGGTGTATTCAATACAGACTTATAATAGTCCATAAAATAGTGCTCAAGTTCAATTGCTTTCAGACTTCTATCATTATCAAATAGATGCACATTTTGAGGCTTGTGAATTTCCTTGCCTAACTCGGGGGTGTGGGACAAAGGTGACAAATATTGCTTCCAAAGTCATCCTTAGAGGACAGTCTTGAGTTCTGGAAGATGAGAGCCACAAAGATCCAGAAATTAGTCAAATTACACAGTGTCATCAACCATAGCAAGAACGATCATCAAGTTGCCATAACCTTCTCTGGTCCACAGTAACATCATAAAATTCCTTTTGAATGAACCACTCCCGTGGTAATGTAGCATAGACAATAGAGTTGAATTATAAGCCACATGGAGTTAAAACACTTAAAACAATCAGTCGGATTTTATAAATCTAGCAGAATTTGTGGATTATAAAGAGTCAAACAGAATCAATTAAAATCTACATTATAAGTCTCCCCATTTGGACTAGGTACATGCACAAAACTTAGAGCAGTCGATTTCAAAGGTGAAATTTCTTCACGAAAATGACATGGTATAGACATAATTTTCGGATATCAATAAAAATCTTAAACGCAACAATGAATGTGCAACTTCCTTGTGACAAACACTCTTATACTACACCAAAAAGAAGACCTTCAATATGTAAAAGGCATTGCATTGTGATCTAACAATTTGCTATTGTTTATCATCCTTGAATCATAGTAATGATAGCTTCATTTTTGGAGGAGTTGGTGTTCTCAGATTGTGGTTGAGGCTGATAAGCTGAGTTTTGGATAGTGAACACAGGCAACTTAGGTTGTGGACCTTCTTTCTCACTACTTAACATCAAAGCTATCCACAGCATTGTCTTGTAAAACGGTAACATTTTACAAATTACATATCTATTTGAAGGCTGTTAATTTTCTCTGGTCAGCTGGGTTCTTAATTGTGATTCACTGGTTGTCTGGTTGCAAACCAAAAAGGCATATATCAGTAAAACTTCAATGGGACAAAATGACATTATAGTTCTCATCCCACTATCTTATCTGGCCCACTATCTTATCTGGTCACTTTCAGTGACATTCAAACTTTAAGTGCATGTTCTCAACCATGGACACAATTAACATTTGAGAAAAAGAATTGAACTTTAAATGAAGGAAGCAAAAGCAGTTTATAACAGTTCCATTCTTAGAGAAAGCCAGATAACATGCAAAGAAATCATCTGGTAGCTAGGTAAAAGTAAATGAAACCCAGTAAATATCACCCATGACTAAAACCAATCAATCTGTACTTGAAAGAATCAAAACACCCATCATCATCATCATCATCATCACATATTGCTGGAATATAGTAAATCTTGATGTGAAAGATTGAAAGTTGAGTACCTGATGCAAATGCTCTAGCTTTGTTTGGTGAGTATACGGCTAACGTAGTGCAGACTCGAAAACCCAGCAAAGGTAGAAGCAAAAACTGATGAAAAAGATTTAAGTTTCGCTGTGTTCTGAAATTCACAGTAGAACTCAGTTGTACCTGAAAGAAAGACAATGGAGTTGGATGTTTTTAGGGAGAGTATAACAGTTGGTTGTAAAATGGGATTTTTGGTTTACCCGTAATCGACTCACTTTTAGTTTTAAGTTTTTGACAGGAACCAAGGTTTATTGTAAAGAAAATGCAGAAAGCAATAAAAGAGAGGGAGAAAGCTTTGGAGGCTACATTGTGTCTATCTTGATTGATTGAGACTGAGGGTTACAACAATTACATATAGGGCTTCGAATGAGAATGATGTAAATGCCCTTGCGACTTAATTGTTATAAACTTAGCATATAGCTAACAACAACAACCCCCCCCCCCCCTCTCAACATATGCTTGGGAACAAGCATAATGGTTGGAGAAATACACAGTTATAGCCTATTTCAAGATAACACCCAATTCAAGAACCCAACAACTTGATATCATAAGACTATTGTCCTTCTTGACTTGCAACAGATGTGTTAACGCTGGAATCACCCAAGTATAATGGCTGGATCAAGATATATAAGTCTCAAATGCATCAGAACAGGGTCTTCTTTAATGCTCAAGATACTGTATGCAATATCAGTCAAGGCTTTCAAGCAATAGCAACACAGACTTCAAGCTGAGAAGCCAATATCTCTAAGATCTTGTTGGCTTGTTGGTCGCGGCAACAAATGAGGCAGCATAAAAGAGGACAGCAAGGGCAGCAGTGCAGCAAACAAACCATAATATGAGGAAAAACTGAAAATTCTTCTTGAACTCGAAAAGTTTGTTGATATTTGACTTTGCATACTGAAAAATCTAAAAGGCTGCATCCACTACACACTGCATATTATCTACCATTCTGCTGCATATTCTCAATCATTCCTCTCCAAATTTGACATTCAATCTTCAACATATTCACATATACTACCATCAACCCAACAACCACATATATCAACAGTAAGCAAATAATATTGTCACCCTCTCCTGACATTAGAACCAAACTGCAACCTGCCTACTTCATTCTAGAACAACAGAACAACCAAATTTTGATACCATCTCTCAAATAGGCAGAACAATCACTCAATCTCAAACATCCAAACCATAGTCCATCTTGCTAGGCCAAATCACCAGTCCGAAAAACAAACTTAAAAACTGCTTCATCACCTTCTTTTTCTTTGGTTGACGGCAGACACAAACTTTGATATAAAAGAAAATGGAAAACTGACGATATTGAGCATAACAACCAAGACCATAGCAAGAATCCATGAAACAAGAACAGAGCTGCCCACTCAAAAAGATTTTACATTTTGTTGTAGATGATGCAGAGTACAGAGAAGCAGAGTTGTAGAGATTTATATAATCACATCTACTATATGCTGCTCAGCCTACTTTTTCAATTCGAAAATCCAACTTTCAATTCACATTCTCTATTGCCGCCAACACTAACACTAATGTTTGATTCTTCCTTTCCATGAAAATTCATTCAATGTAGAAAGGAGCAACACATCCCATTCTTCAATTCTAGACAACAAATAAACCTCTCCCCAAATAGACATAACTATCACATGAAGCCACACAATTAATTCGAAATCCAACTCATCTCGCCAGCATCACCAGTCCAAAAGAAACATAAAATTCTTCAAACTTTAATCATCAACTCAAACTTCGATTAATCAAAAGAAAAACGGACACATGATGATGCTACGCAAGACAACAGAGAAGAAGCCCAGACCTCGAAGTTATCACTGTCGAGGCCATAACTTTCGGCACCCGAAACGAACACAGACTCGAGCTCAATCGGAGGAGAACAGGTCGAGGATGGAAGGCGACGAATCTGGCCTTGCCGGTGACGAAGAACGACTGGGCTTCACTAATTAAAGTCCGAGGAGAAGGAATTGATTCGAGATTGAAACTGAAATTGGGTTAGAGTTTCTGAAATTGGGGAAACACGATTCTCATACTAAACGAGACGAAAGATGCGGAAGCAAAGAGATTCAGAAGCACACAGCCACAAGAACGTGACCATGGCTCTGATACCATGATGGGAAAAGACTAAACTAAATGCTACTCTTATAGTGCTCAAGTTCAATTGCTTTCAAACTTCTATCATTATCAAATAGATGCACATTTTGAGGCTTGTGAATTTCCGTGCCTAACTCAGGGACAAAGGTGACAATAATTGCTTCCAAAGTCATCCTTAAAGGACCGAAAATTTTTCTACGCACCAAGGTGCAAGTGACTGAGCAACTAATATGTAATATTTTGATCCGATCATCCACGTCGCATTATCATGCATGTATTCTAATACCGTTAACAAAATTGAAACCCAAAACAATTGTCTTAATTGTTTCCAACATAGGAGATGAGGACTTGAGGTCGAATAAGAGGTACTCTTATTATGGGCGCTTAATTTGATCGGATCAAAAATGAAGATGAAAAGAAGAAATTTAGGGTCTCTAGTCTTCAATGGATCTTCGCATACGACGATTTGAAAACTTGCACGTTAATAGTGCAAGTACACCTTGGTGCGTAAAATCTGTTTAGTTAAAGAACAGTCTTGAGTTTTGGAAGATGCCACAAAGATCCAGAAATTACAATGTCATCAACCATAGCAAGAACAATCAAGAAGTTGCCATAACCTTATCTGGTCCACAGTAACGTCATAATATTCCATTTGAATGAACCACTCCCGTGGTAATATAGCATAGACAATTGAGTTGAATTATAAAGCCTCGACATTAGTAGGTGTGATTCTCTTATTTCATCTATGGAACTTCACTATTGTTTGCACCTATTTTTGGTAAATCGGCCCTTGAAATCTTGGCTGATAGATAAGGAAAATTTGGTTCTTTATTAGCAATATCTCAATAGAATTTCATAACAAAATTCTATTAGATATTAACCTTTAGAGAAGAAATTAAAAAGGAAGGAAATAACGGTGATTTCTTATAATTGCCGATATATAATCGAGGAAGGAAATATCGGCGATTTCTCATAATTGCCGATATAAATTGAGGAAGGAAATAACCGAGAATTAAATTGCGTTTGAAGGCATCAAGGACGATATTGCGTAATTAAGAGTAAATCGATTACAACGGTTCTGCATGAAGAAAGTAATCAGCGTGCGATTAAGGAGAATCAATATGGAACATATTTCTTTCGGTCATTAAGACCGAAATACTCATTGAATTAAATTGGTTCTTTCCTTTTTAATTATGCGTTTGTAATTGTACATATTCGACCCTCAACCTCATTGTAAAGGGTCCCCGACCAACACAAACAACTCAATACAATCTCAAACACTTCAAATTCTCTACGAATTCTCTACAATATCAATCTTTTTATCCATGTTCTAGCCTAGTTTTCTTCTTCTTTTTTATCGTTTTCTTTACATTCCGCACATTACTTTCATGCAATTTCTTTTCCGCATCTTTAAATTCATGCACTTTAATTTCTCGCAATTATTTCATGCAATTTAAATTTTCGTCTTTAGATTCTTGTTCTTTTACTTTTCGCACTTTAATTCTCGCAAACCCATACAAAAACCACAAAAAAGAAAAGGAGTACTATCGATGAAAACACCGAAAGTCCTTGCAACAAAGGCAAGAGAACCCAACGTCCGAGATAGTTCCTTCCTCGACCTGCAATCGCTTGGAAGAAGCTAGATCAGACGCAAAGTTAATCAAAACCTCGCTTGGCCAATAGGCCGCGAGTTGGCACACCCGCACAATCAAGAAGGACGATTGTTCTCAAGACCCTCGGCCTCTCATCTCGGCCGAGACAATTTTGAGCAAACAACTATAGCATGGTTTTAGTTTAGTAGTCAGAATATATATCACACATTATTCTCCAATCCAGTCCACTCTTGCGGCAAAGTGCACATCCCACTGAGCAGCCAGTGCATTCACTATATATCCATGCCAAAGAGTGAAATCAACGTTCTGAAGTCCAAGTCTCCCCATTTGGACTAGGTACATGCACAAACTTCTTCGATACCCTATACTCAGTATACCCTATTCAAACTTTTAAGTGAATATTTCCAACCATGGACATGAATAAAATTCAATCAAGGAAGCAAAGCAGTGTAACCCAATAACATCCAAACAAATAATCTGATAGGTAAACTTCAGCACCAACAAATTTCAAAAAAAGTAAATGAAACCCAGTAAATAACCAAATATCACCCATGACTAAAACCAATCAATTAATCCGTTCATCAAAGGATTATAACACTCAATCTTTATCATAATGATAACTAGCTCGAAAACCCAGTAAATGTAGAAACATAACTTGATGTTAAAGATCGAAACTTTGAAATGTTCAGTAGAAACAATTCAGTACTTGAAAGAAGTCAAAGGAAGCTGGATGCTTTTAAGGAGTACATGACGCATGTCGGAGACCCAACAAGTAGCCATTGACGGCTTTCCGTCTTCCGCAATTAGAATAACCAAGTCCTAATCTCATATGTAAGTAAAAATATAAACAATTGTAGGTATATGGACAAGTGGTGCACTGTTGCAGTGATGCTGATACCTCAAACGCAAGGGGTCAAAATAAGTCTGATCAAATCTTAGAGGAGTCGATTTCAAAGGTGAAATTTCTTCGACGAAAATGACATGGTATAGATATAATTTTCGGATATCAATAAAAATCAACTTTATCAAGGCAGTGAAAATATAATCAAAGAATTGTGGATATGGACCGAGTGACACCCAAAAGACATGCCATACGAAATCACTCATAATGTATATCAAATTTTGTATGATCAATACAGAGGAATCAATTTCAAAAGTTAAAATTCCTTGGACAAAAAGATTGTGTGTACAAATTTATCAATACCAAAATGCAAACGCAACAATGAGGATGCATCTTCTTTATAAAACACCTTCATATGCTACCTACCCCAAGAGAAACAGGTTGTTTCTTACACCAAAAAGAAAACCTTCAAGATGTATGAGAACCCCTTGAGAATGAAACGAAGGCATTGCATTGTGATGTAACAATTTGCTGTTGTTTATCGTCCTTCAATCATAGTAATGCTAGCTTCATTTTTGGAGGACTTGGTATTTTCAGAGTGCTGGTGAGGATGACAAGCTGTGTTTTGGATAGTGAATAAAGGCAGCTTAGGTTGTGGACCGTCCTTCTCGCTACTTAACATCAAAGCTATATCCGCCATTGTTGGCCTATCCACAGCATTGTCTTGTACACATAGAAGTCCGATATGCACACATTTCAATACTTCCGATGAGGAATATGAATCCCCCAACATTTCATCCACCAACTCCATTGCCCTGTCTTCATTCCACAAGTTCCATGCCTGTAAAGGTTCATATATATGGTTTTAGCTATATGAAAGAAGCTGCTCATAAATTCACATTTTAAATTAGAAGTTAAGGAAGGGTACGTATGATCTTACATAAGCTAGAAAGCCTAGTTGTTGGTCATATATAGAGAAGCTGGTATTCTTCTTGCTGCTAATAATCTCCAAGATCAGAACCCCAAAGCTATAGACATCCGATTTTTCAGAAAACATTCCTCCCATGGCATACTCCGGAGATATATATCCCCTACATAGCAAACTAATGAGTATGCAACTTATAGAACATGTCGGACATTAGGAGGAAAATGATTCTTACCGTGTTCCAACAACTCTTTGAGTGTTTTCTAGATTTTGTGTTCCTTCGATTATGCGTGCCAATCCAAAATCAGAAATTTTGGGATTCATTTTGTCATCCAAAAGGATGTTGCTGACTTTCAGGTCCCTATGTATGACCTTCACATAGGAATCATGATGGAGATAAAGAAGCCCTCTAGCAACACCCTGAATAATATTAAAGCGTGTCGCCCAATCAAGCACAGCTCTCTTTCTCGTATCTGATCAAATAGTCAGTGCACCACATTAGTGTGTGATCAGTAATGGTTTTTCAGAAATCATGACTCATGACTCATGCATGTTTCTATGGAATATCATGAGACTGGTATATATCCTTACAAAACTTTGTTAAAATCAGATTTTTAGCCTTCTTTAATTGCTATGGAATGCAGACACAATTGTATGAAAAGTAGTAGTGAATGCATCATGGAGATCTGAACTAAAACTCAATATCTAATAGTATCGATCTAGAAAGTAGTCAATGATGGATTGTTTGTCTCTTGGTAACTTATTTCATGTGATGAATTAATGATGAATCGATTCGTGGCAACATTCAGACTATTCTAATCTTTTTCTTGTTGAGTAAGAAAAGATAGGTGAGATCTTACTTTTTGAAAGAAACTTTCATTGTTTCCCCAAATTCGACATTTACAAACAGCAAAGAGATGAAAGATTATATTGAAATAAGAAGATAGGTGACTATGAGTGTTGCACTGCAGTTGAACATATATAAAACACTAAGAAAACTAACCGAATAGAAAAGTATCCAAGCTTTTATTTGGCATGAACTCGTATATCAGTAACTTCTCATCCTCTTTAATGCAGCAACCCAAGATCCTAACAAGATTTTTGTGTTGAAGATTGGAGATCAAAAGCATCTCATTCTTGAACTCTTCAACACCTTGTCCTGAGCTACTAGATAGTCTCTTCACAGCTATTTCCTTCCCTTCTGGTAGCATCCCCTACAAGATGTCCACAAATTAGTCATTGCATGCATGTCTATATCGTGTACTGTTCAAAGTGCTATGTGTGCTACCGTTGGGAAAGAAAGTACCTTATAAACTGGGCCGAAACCTCCTTGCCCCAGTTTGTTTGCGAGACTGAAATTGTCTGTGGCAATTAGTATGCTATCAAAATCATATATCTTTAGCTCATCATGCTTTCCTATATATTCTCGGAGACCATCTCTTGAACTCTTGATCATACCAGTCGATTCAAAGTTCGGTGCTTTTAGTTTGATCCGTCCTGCGCATGTATAAAATCAAACACTGAGTTGGAGTGAAACAACAAGCAACGTACATTCGGATACCAAACAATAAAGAAAAATGAATAGGACTCTTATGAAGTTATGCACTCATGGAAGTTATACTGAGAGATTATGTGCTGATTCATAATTGGTATATCTCTTACTCTTCTGGTTAGCTCGCCTCCTGTGAAAACCGAATACTGCAGCTGCCAAGATACTCACGAAACCAATAGCTGTAAGGCTGGCAATTAACTTTATTGGCTTTCCTTCACCTGTAAATAAAAAATACGAACATACAACACAAAGTTACAATGACAAGGATAAAACACAAAAAGAAATGATATTGCTGAAAGATTTATGCAAGCATTTCTATCATTACCTAATTCGGAGTGTGCTAGGCGAATATAAAGTTCGACTCCAACAGATGCCGAAAACTGCTGTATATCGATGAGATCTTTGGACCACACCAGACACCCTATATTATTCACAAATGCATAAGCAACGCAGGAACAATTATTTAGGCACCTCAGTTTGCAATCGTTGGAAGTTTCTTCAGCATTGAATGCAGTAATGAACTCATGAGAATCTGGTATTTTCAACTTCACCATCTTCCAGAAGCCATCATCATCTTGTTTTCCTCTTGATGAGACTGACTTATTTGTTTGCCTCTCACAAAACAATTTGGTCTGCCTCACACACCCTCCTGTCCAATTTCCTTTGCTCCATTCAGCACTTGACTTTGGTACAAACCCTTTCAAACACTTACAGATTGGAGATGTAGAAGCTTTGCAAACCCCAAAAGGTCCGCAAGCTCCATAAATGTCACATTTATTCTTTGGTGTCTGCCAATAAACATACCACTTCCCATCATTCTTCGAAAATGTAAGCCTCACTATTCCTTCTGGAGAGATGTATATGTATGCCACAGGTTTGTCATATAAACTATAAGAGAAATCCTGTGTGCCCTGCTTTAAGTTATCATCTACACTGAATCCATTTATATATCGGTGATCCATTTCCGGTACACCGATGAAACTGGACTTATCCCATGGACCACTTCTCCAGTACGGAATTGAATGTGAATCATTTGATCCATTATTGATCCAAATGAACACTTGTGAAGGCGTCTGTGGTGCCAATCCAAGCAAGAACTTCCCTGGTGATGGATCATTATCTGCTTTCCAAGAACTCAAGAAGTTCCCCTTCCCAGACTTATCGTAACGCAACACCGTGTTTGGTAGGACAGTGTCACAAGGATGATCAAAGCTTTGCCATAACTCGGCTCCCAGATGATCATTGACAACAAAGTTTCCATTGTCTTTAAGAACTGCAGCAACTGAACTAGTATTCGATGATGACACCAAAGAAGTGATATTGGTAGACCATATAGACTTGTGTTTCCCATCTACAAGCTTCAGATTCCCATTGCTACTAACTGTCAAACTCGCCGAGGTGTCTGCAACTGCAAGAGGCTGTTCTCTGTTGGCCACCCATACAACTTTACGCGGAGATATATCCTTGTGCCATATCCCCACATACTTGTTAGTAGAGTTATTAGGACTGAAGAAGCCTAACTCAAAATTGTGGCCAGGGGAAACTAGAGTTTGCCCCTGCGCTAACGGTTGCGAAGGAGTTATCTCATCAACTTGAGCAGATTGATAATGTGAAGGAAGGAAGCTGAATAAGAAGATGAAAACGAAGAAGAACATGGAGCCATTTAAAGCACAAATGCTTCTGGCACTAACATCCATTGGCATTCCAATAGGTTGTCAAACAATAATGGACACTAAATGCTACTCTTATAGTGCTCAAGTTCAATTGCTTTCAAACTTCTATCATTATCAAATAGATGCACATTTTGAGGCTTGTGAATTTCCTTGCCTAACTCAGGGACAAAGGTGACAATAATTGCTTCCAAAGTCATCCTTAAAGGACCGAAAATTTTTCTACGCACCAAGGTGCAAGTGACCGAGCAACTAATATGCAATATTTTGATCCGGTCATCCACGTCGCATTATCATGCATGTATTCTAACACCGTTAATAAAATTGAAACCCAAAAAAATAGTCTTAAGTGTTTCCAACATAGAAAGTGGGGACCTGAGGTCGAATAAGAGATACTCTTATTATGGGCACTTAATTTGATCGGATCAAAAATGAAGATGAAAAGAAAGAATTTAGGGTCTCTAGTCTTCATTGGATTTTTGCATACGGCGATTTGAGAACTAGCACATTAATGGTGCAAGTGCACCTTGGTGCGTAAAATCTGTTTCATTAAAGTACAGTCTTGAGTTTTGGAAGATGCCACAAAGATCCAGAAATTACAGAGTCTCATCAACCATAGCAAGAACAATTATCAAGTTGCCATAACCTTATCTGGTCCACAGTAACGTCATAATATTCCTTTTGAATCAACCATTCACATGGTAATGTAGTATAGACAATAAAGTTGAATTATAAGGCATCGACATTAGTACGTGCGATTCTCTTATTTCGTCTATGGAACTTCACTATCACACATTATACTCCAATCCAGTCCACTCTTGCGGCAAAGTGCACATCCCACTGAAGCAGCCAGTGCATTCACTATATATCCATGTCAAAGAGTGAAATCAACGCTCTGAAGTCTTAAGTCTTCCCATTTGGACTAGGTACATGCACAAACTTCTTCAGTTCTTCGAAACCCTATACTGTGAGTCTGTGAGCACAAGAAACTCCGACTAGCTATATAGGCTATCTAGGATAGTAGGAACTCCAAAGTCCAAGTCTTCCTGGAATTTGTGTGTCCGAAAATAATTACTTCAGTTATTTTAAAACAATTCATCGGACATCTTAACGAACATTTTATTCTCACAAGTCACACCTTTGAATGAAACAAAACAAAAAGAAAATGATTGTATTTGTGGAGGTGATTAATCGATTGGATGAAGATTGATTCGTCTCGTGATATTTACGCTTTAATTTGGACATTCTGCCCGACAATGAAACTGTACGGACCAAACTTCTTGATCGACATGCACTTTGGACTGAACTTGTGACTAAAAACAAGGCAGTGGAAGTTTCAACGCGATGCTTTAGAGACAAGGGTGCAAGATTTCGTAAGATTTATATGTTTTATAAAATTCATTGAATAGATGGAAACTTGGGACCCCTACGAGGAAATCATCAACAAAATAACAAAAGAGAAAATTTCTTTGAGGAATGATCGAGAGGATGTGGTCAGCCTCAAGCTAGTAGGGTGGAGGACTTGGAATTCTATAGGTTTTCTTGATTTGATTTTCTGGTATCCCAACTCCAATCTTCTGTGTTGAAGACAATCTTGCAAGTTTTGAAGACAATACAACGCAAACTAACAAAATATTGGTACTTAAATATTTTGATGAAACAAATTCAAAGTTCCCTTATTCCACAGCAAATTCAACCGGAATTTGATGAAAAAAATCAAGAAGTTAAAAAGATAAATAAAAGTAACATCAATCATGGAGAGAAAGGAGTTTGTACTTACTAGCATACAGTAATATTGGCAACCAAAAACAAAGAAATGGTGGTAAATGTAAGATTTGTTGCAAGTTACAACCAAACATTCCCTGGCCTTTGAGTTTTAGAGGATTTGTTACAATCTCAAATAAGGATCACAACGTGAAAACAAGGTCAATATATACAAGTGTACAAGTATTCAATCAAGGTCGGTCCTGGCCAGTATCTACTTCTGGGAACCTTATCTCATCACTGGAGAAAATTAGCAAGGGGAAAACCTTCTCAACAACCAGAAGTCGTTGCATTTTATGGAAAATTTTGCTGTCACTTTCAAGTTTTTCTACTCTGTTCCTTCAACTGTGCGTGCTAATCATGCATGTTATAACCTAGCTAACACAATAGTCTTACTCCAAAAGTAATGAAAATGCATATAACTTTCCTGAAAAGATTAAGATTATTGATAGATTAGTAGTTGGAGAATTATGATAGCTAACAAGCTTTCCGAGAATAAGAAGACATAGTTTGTTATAGACCCTAAAACATCCATAGATGGACTAGTCCACTTGTGCTAGCTTACAGCTTTCCGAGAATTTCCTCAGCCTCTCTCCGTCTCCATTTCTCTTTCTTTAGGGCAGCAGCTGATCATGCAGCAGTATCCTTTCCACCTGAGGCGGAGCTAGACGCGGTGGCATTGTTGCGCTCGGCATGACAAAGCTGGCGAAGTTTGGTAGGAACGTACCAAACAGATAGCTGAGGATGTTCACTGAAAATGGCATCAATGTCCCAGCCTCGGGGTGCAGCTATTTCCACCACAGACCTGTAACACGCCTGCATCCACGCCCCGATGTTGTCTCCTCGCAGCTTGCACTCTCGCCTCAACGCATTTGATCGCTCCTCGTCCAGGCAATGCAGCGCGTAGCAGTGAACGTAATGCCGCATTTTGGGCTTGTTGATGTGGTTGGCTCCTTCTTCTTTCGCATACCTAAACACCTTGTTTGTCATCTGTAGATCAAAATTAATTCTGCAAGAAATTAATTCAAAATTGATAGCAGCGTAATATATTGATTGACCGTTATTCCCTAATGATTAACTATTGTTTTACCGCAGTAACAAAGCATGGGTATACGTACCTTGGTGGGACATTTTTCACCACGCTTCTTGGCAATCTTCTGGACCTGGGTCAAAAACTGATGGCACTCTTTGTAGAGATGGAAGAGGTAATCCAGTCCATTACTTTTGCCACGTACCACCTCCCCAGCCTCTGTCACGATGAAGGGGTGCTCCCTCTGTCTCTTTCTTCCACCACCCCTCTTTGCTAATGCCCTACTCGGCTGCTCCCCTCCTCCTCCATTGATGCCGTCTTCGTTCTCTTCATTCTCATCATCATCAACCCCCTCGTTACTACTCCTATGCCCACCTCCTCTCCTAATCCTCCTCAGCTCCCTCTTCCGCTTCTTCGCCGCCCTAACCCCCTCACATGCTGCTTCTCCGCCACTCCCCACCATCTCCTTCTCTAGTTGCACCGGCTCCTCCGACAGCCCTGTCCAACCATATATTCCATGCATCAATATCACATTATAAATGGATCGACCGAACAAATCAAATGTGAATTAATACTTCCTTTCTTCCCCGTAAACAAATGTGAATATATAGACATTTATCCATGAAAACTCAAATCAAGTCTTTCAATTCAACAAAATAAAGCTCTTGATATTCGAATTCTTTGTTGATCGATCTCTTTAATTTGAAGAGAACAAGATTAAATCAAAATCATATGCTCATCAAAGTCTCGATCGAGTGCAAAGTGTATTTTTTTGAACTCTGTACGTATAAACACCTAACATTAATATTCTGTAAAGGAAACTCTTGTCTGCAAAGGTTAATTAGGTTTAGCCTGGTAAAATGTCACTAGCTAATTAGCAAACAAAGCAAAAGAAAACGTCATCAGATCTATGTATGAGTCACGTGTTGCTAGGAAGAGAATTAACCTTCTTGGGAGAGAGAATCGATAACGACGGTGTCGCCGGAGAGAGCGTGGCGCGGCTCCTCCTCAAGTCGTCGTCTCCTCTGGGCTCGGACGGCAGCCTTGATGCCGTACCTTTCCCCGACGAGTAACTCCACCCGAGAAACCTGACTCACGCTGTTCATCATGTCATCAAGTTCTTCATCCTTCATCTCCAAAAGCGTGCTCACAGTGAACCCGAGATCCGCCATCTTGGCCGCCACGTAGGACCTAACTCCGTACGCCCGGAACATCTCTTCCAGCGCCCGCGAGTAACCCGCGGCGGTTTGTTGGGGAGCAAATCTGAGGTCCCACTTGAAGAGAGTCGCCGTGGACGCGTCTGGATCCATAAAGCTCAGCTCATCACCCTAGCCAACTCTTTTTCTTTCTTTTTCTTTTCTTACTCTATCTCTCACTCTATCAGTGTTCAGTCATAGCCCTATTTTGTGGAGTATAAAGGCAACTATTTAGCTTTCCCAAACTGCCCCTGAATCTGTTCCCGAGGAGGGAACTAAATCAAACTGGAGATGGATCCAAACCAAACCAAACCAAACAGCAGAATGTGAACCAACTCGTTCGTACGTGTAGGGATGCTTCCTAACCAGTTATGCAAATTTCATTTTCTTTTTCTTTTTTTACTTCGAGTTTTTACTTTGTTTTTTAATCCAGAGCGTGTAATTCTATGTCAACAACTTAGTAAAAGCATTGACAGTTCATTGGGCTATAGCTAGCTAGGGAGAACACAAAGTGAACTTGATGGGCAAAACAAGACTCCCAGGAGACTTTCCCTTCGGACCTCCCCGAAATTAAAGCTTGCAAAATTTGCAAGTATGAGCATAATGGAATTTCAGGACTGAGATTATTGGTGTTGGTGTTATAAGAGGATTAGGATCCTCTCCTTGGCTAACTTCTACACTTGTTTATCCTTAACTTTGTATCTCAGCCGTTAATCACATAATCACATATCTAAGGGCTATTAAAACCCCACGTCAGCAAAATCTATTATAAATGTAGAATATTTAATACTACACAGTTAACAATGCTTAACGACGTCAAATTCCTTCCGTTTTCCCTTTACTTCTCACCATCTTCCTCACCTTCAGCTGCTATTGCAGCCTGCAAGTCTGCAACTACTATTTTCCAGATTTTTTTTTTGAAATCCTATTTTCCAGATCTTATAAAGCTTAAACTTGAATAAATTGATAGTCATGGAGAGACAAGCTTTACCCAAGTCAAAATCCCCTTCCACCACCACTTGTCTCCCACTTTGAAACTCTCTTATCTGTCCCACTTTCCTTGACCTCTCACTTATCCGAGCTACCATGATTTCTCTGCAAATTCACCACCTCACTCCACCCCTGTCAATCTCATACGAGTCGGATGATCCGACACTACCCCACTCCCTCTTCCCCTTATTTTTCGGTGGGTGACTGTAAATATACATCCTCACCTTCATGGGTTTGGCTGAAATTGCACACTCCTTTCCCTAGGTTCAAATTTGAAAATCTTGATTACTCGTAAATTCCCCAAAAACTGAAGTCGAAGAAGGATTGAATCGCGGAGGAACCCTAGTTGCTGGTGAGGTTGTCGTTTGGATATCTAGGAATTGAGGCCTCTTCTAACCTTCAAAACCCCAGAAATACGAGGGATGAAGAAGCCACGACGACGAAGCTTTTAAAAAAAAAAAAACCAAAGACGAGGAGAAGATAGAAAGGCTTAACGTGCTTCTAAACGACGTGTTTCATTAAATTATTCATTAAATGAGTTTTAGTGGATTTTTGCTGAGGTGTCATGTTTTAGACCTTTGGATATTGGCTGAATGGATAGGATTTAAAATCAAGGAGAAACAAGGATGAGAGGCAGCCAAGGAAAGGATCCTGATCCGTTATAAGATGGTAGTTTTTCTCAGAACTATACGGTGCAATACCATTTAAGGCAACCCAAATTTTGACAAAAATCTTCTACATAATTAAGCTGGATTTTGCAGGCAGATTCAGTACCAAACAAAAAGTATACCTCTCAACCTTTCCCAGAAACAAACCACAGCAAATAATTAAGCACATTACCAACCATCATCGTTACCTTGCCAAATACGTAACACAAACCATAGGGAAAGAGAGTCGTCATAAAGTCATTACATAATTAACTCAAATAGAAATTTATGTCCACACTGGGTTTGTCACTTTCTAAGCAGTCATTTAAGGTTTTGGATAATAGAAACTAAATACAGATACCAGAGACCACCACAAATGGCGGTCTCAGCTTTCAACGATCGACAACTCGGACCACCGTCCTTTTAGTACGTCCACATGTAATCAGCCTCTGCGGGAGCCAAGGCCTCGGGCTCTTCGGCAGTGGCGGCACGCCAGTTACCTAGCGAGCTCCAGTCGCCGAGGTCGAATTCGAAGGAACCAGTGGTGCTGGAGTAGTAGGGCTGATGAGGCTGCATTCCCTGCGAGAATAAGAAGGGCAGCTGGAGATTCTCCTCGAGAGACCCGAGGCTGCTAGGAAAGTCAGAGAGGCCGCCGAAGCCGTGGAGCGAACTAGTTTGGTGCTGCGGCAGCGGAGCGAGGTCCAAGGAAGTCATGAGATGGTCGGAAGTGCCGGAGTTGGTGGAGAAACAGGACACATGCTCCATTGGGGTACGGTTGTCATGGGAGCAGCTGTCACGGTCGGTGAGGGAAGCATTGGTTGGGTAGTAAGGGGAGGAGTCGAAAAGTGGTGGCAGTGAGACCGAGGAGGAAGAAGACGAGCTGGGCTCGGCAGAGTACCCGCCGGACCCAATCATTCGGGTCTCCTTGCATTCGGGTTCATTAATCTTCATGGCCTTCTGGAAAACCCTCGAAAGGATCCACTGATTCCACTCCTGCATGCATAATTTTTGGGATCAAATTATTAATGTTTGATGCTTCGATATTTTTACCGAAGTTAGGAAATAATTACATGCGATGAAGTATAGGTTGGTAAAGAGAATGTCACACAGTCTCTTTAATACTTGAATTATCTAGCTAGAGGTTGAGGTAGTATTAATGTGGAGGAACATAATGGAGTGGACATGGCAGAAAATATATATGTTTGATATGCATTATTTGTATACTGAAAATGTGTGACATTAACTGAGAACGATATGCATTGGGACATAGGAAAGCATGAAGTAAATAGATGAATCAGGGGACTACTATATATATGAACCACCATCGACGAATTTTACCTAACCATGCATGTACATTCATGGTCACTAGTATATTGTTCTATATACTTAAATTAATTAAGTGCATGATCATGAGGTTTGGAACATTATGTGTGCGTTTGACTGAGGGAGAAGAGAAGCACCGTACCTGGGAAGCAAATAGACCTTCAAGGCGGTACTCGTGCATGACCCAGTTACTCCTGACACCCTTGGGAGCTCGGCCGTGGTAAAAAACCAGGGTCTTCTTCATTCCAATAAGGGAACAACTCTTGGAGCTGTAAATCTCTCGGTCTTTCCCGGTGGCTTTCCAGTACCCGGCTTTAGTGGCACGGTTGGCGCGAAGTCCGGTCGGGTATTTCTGGTCGCGCAGGCTGAACATGTACCACTCTTTCTCCCCCATTTTTGCTTTCTCTTATAAACCGGAAACATATCGATCAATTAGAATACACAGTTTTACGAAGATCCAAAATATGAGCGTTTGTATAGTGAAGATGGATATGCATGGTTGAACTTAATGTAACTGAGTTCACTACGTACCAGGGAGCTGCCAGGGCTCGCACTTGTTGAGGTCAACGACTTGGGATATGGGGCCACTGGTGAAGTTGGAGTTTATGACCTTGTTATGTAGATAGTAGCGGATGAGCTCCTCGTCGGAAGGGTGGAAGCGAAACCCTGGAGGCAGTTGGTTGTCGTACTCGTGGAGGTTCATGAGGTCCATAATTTCAAGGAAGAAATTCAGGAAGGGACGTACGTACTCAAGGGTTTTTGGTTTGGAGAGAAACCTAGGTAGGAGAATCCACAAGTTGATGAGACAATATACGAAAGTTGTGGGTGGCTGGGGAGGCAGGAAGTGTGAGTGTATATGTAGGAAAGATGCAGGTGGGAGGGTTTGGTTTTTAAAGTGGAAGAGTGTGGAATGGGTTTTCCATAGGGATGAGTGTTGATGAATGTGAGTGACAGAGGGGCTAGGGATAGATATGGCTGCAAAAATCTCTGTGTTTTCTCAGCTCTCTCCTCTTCTGTTCTCTCCTCTGAAACCTAGCTCCCTGCACTCCTGCAGCCACCCCCCTTGTCATATCCGTTACAATCTCTCTCTCTCTC
>NC_020493.1:3760969-3763421 GCF_000184155.1 Fragaria vesca subsp. vesca | reverse complement strand
GGAATGAAGATCATTGTTGCCTATAAATAGAGGTTGCTTCAAGTGAATAAGGGAGGAAGAGAGAGTAGAGAATTAGAGACACATTGTTGCTCTTAGTTCTTCTCTTTCTTTAGCTACTTTTTGTATGATGTTTTGTATTGTTTTAAATATGTTTTCAATTTGTACTATGTCTAGCTAATTTTCTTAACTAAGGTTAAGGAGGAAACCATATTATGAAATAAGTTTCTTTTAATTATCTACAATTCCCATAGTTATGTTATCCATGCCTATGACTCTTGCTTCAAAATGCATTAATAAAATCCTTGTTCTTTTCACCTCTAATGTTATGCATTTTTGGTAGTTTGGAAGTCAGTTTTATTAATCCATGCTTGACTTTGTAAAATATTTAATATGAACTCCTTTGATCTCTTGTCATTCAAATGAGCTTGTTTCACATTTGATGCTTTGTAAACACTTTAATCTTTTGTAGTTTCAATAAGTTTATGTACATGTGATGCTTTGATGTTCATAATTAAGAAGCGAAGAAGAGTCTACTTTAGATATATTTCATGTGTGCTTCATTGTTAAATCTTGAGAAAGCAGTAGATTGATTTCTAGATTGCTACTCCTAATTCGGGAATTAGTAGATACTATTTAGAGATTTATCAAGTAATGTGGTGGAATCCGATGCCTTAGTTACTTCGTCATCAAGGTAATTTTTTATCTATTTTATTTGTCTTAGCTATTTCACCATCAACTTTCATTCAACTAGGTTAGTGTTAAATTAATTTAGATTCGATTAGTTTTTCCTATTTTCATACATTCCCTGTGGGTTCGACCTCGCTCTTGCATATCTGTGCTGCAACTGATTCGTGCGCTTGCGAGTAACATTTTAAAACACATCAGATAGCTTCTGACCTCTCGGCCTTTTTACCATATTGACGAATAGATGCCCTACAGTGTAGCCAAGCAAATCTTTCTTGAAGTAGACTTTTTCCCATTAGAAACTGTGGAGAGGGTAAAGGGGAATAGGGTTCATGGTTGTTGCAGTGCATTCAATACTTTGATTTTACACAACGAGCAGAGCCTTGGCCTTACATATTTATAGTGTTGGCGGGTTCTAGCTCATAGTTTGGATTCAGGTCCGTTCCTTGATTTGAATGTTGTATCGAGTGCTAAAATGTCGAAACCATAAGCCGTTAAACAAATTCATTCGATAGTGCACACAACAAACAATGACTACTAACAAAGACGATTCTAAACGGTATAAAATTTTCAGAAACATATCGAAACTCTGCAACAGAAGAAGAACTTCATCTCTGGCCCCGTGTGGGACTATTTGGAAAGGATCGGGGTTGGAAAAACGAAATGATGAATTAGAGCATGCGTGAAGTCCTTTCAGCAATCCAATCCATCACATCTCAATGGTGGTGGGTTTGGGGAGAGATTGGCACAATGGATTCCGACACGTCGTGCTCTTTTTTTGATAGACCCCAAAAACCAAAACAGGCTTTGTATCTGCTCATCAATCTGCACGCAAACGTCGTCTCCCGCACACAAATATTAACTATAATTTGACAGAAGATGGGACACGGCGTTTGGCTTTATTGCACATTTGAGAGGTGGGGTGAAGGTGGTGAAGTTCTCAAGGCTATTCCTACTCCCTTGTTCATGTCATAGCAGTGGTTAAACAGAAGACAACAATGAAATCCCAGGACGATATTCTCCCATTTTGGTTTTGGCCACACCTCGATTATCTTCAGCTAGCTAGCTTTTGAGGTTGCTTGCTTTGAAGGTTGGCTTGTGGAGTTTGCGTGTGTGGATAACTGGATTTGCAATTACTCAACTAGCTAGATGCCCTAACCTGTAACGGATATGATCATGGTATTTATCCTAGAATAGAGTTTCCTCAGTTTTGGCGGAAGGGCTAATTAAGCATATGCATATTTCTTTTTCGATATCCACATTGTTGTGTTGTCTAGTATATATATGCTTATCCATACAGAATACAGAGATGTGTTCAGATTATTTGATTTTTAATTTGAAGCCTATATCATGAATCGAAAGATGATTTGTTTAATTAGTAATAGACCAATGTTTGGTTAGTAATGTTATGTTTAGGACTATCTTGAAAGTACGAAATGAGATAATGCTAATCTTTCTAAAGCTCACTGGAGTCGCTGCCTCACTCCAAAGGATGCAGAATGAATACTATATGTACTTACTTATTTGGCCAAAAGAGAATAACATGTTATTCTCTTAGCTATTTCACTTTCATGCTAGATCATGAGCTTAAAAATTTTCATATTGTATGACAGCATTTGAAAATAAAGAATATATGTAACAATGGAGATATCCTAAAGAACTTTCACCAAGATGTTGGCTGATCTGGTCTAGGATTTCAATGTGAGAGAGAGAGAGAGAGAGAGAGAGAGAGAGAGAGAGAGAGAGAGAGAGAGAGAGTAGTACGTAC
>NC_020493.1:3759737-3760949 GCF_000184155.1 Fragaria vesca subsp. vesca | reverse complement strand
CTCTCTCTCTCTCTCTCTCTCTCTCTCTCTCTCTCTCTCTCTCTCTCTCTCTCTCTCTCTCTCTCTCTCTCTCTCTCTCTCTCTCTCTCTCTCTCTCTCTCTCTCTCTCTCTCTCTCTCTCTCTCTCTCTCTCTCTCTCTCTCTCTCTCTCTCTCTCTCAGAAGTGGAGCTCTGCTCAGTCTGCTGTGTGATGGGGATCTACTCTGTTATGAGTATAGGGTAAGACGGAAAGTTTGCAGGTCTTCCTCCTCTGTCAGTGAAGGAAATGAAGGAGTGAGAAACAGAAAGAAGTTTAAGGATTGAGATTTTCATATATTGTTCTTTTTCACCATTAATCGATAAAGCTGTGGCCTATCACCTCAAGCAGCATCAATAATCGAACGGAGCCAATTTAATACCCACCCCCCAAACTATCTTCCATTTTTCAATTTTTCTTTTTAGCTTTTTCTCTGCCAAAAATTCTCATACTTTTTGCAAATTTCTCTGTGAGATTCGCTGATGATCAAAATCTCTTTTTCTTAACTCACCAATGCCCATTATTTTTACCCATTAGAAAAAAATGCATGGTTAAGTGAAAACTTCCATTAGGTTGGACTGTTGGAGCAGTTTGTACATTACAAAACCTACAAATAGTAGCGATCATTTGGTCCATTTTCAGATAACTAAATTGGAAAAACAAGAGAGTGACAATATCCCATGTTTTTGAATAATTTCTTTTCGTAATAATCAGGTGAGATAGTGATGAGCACATTTTATATCATATTATTATCCCTAATTTATATGTGTTAGTTATTTATCTTTAATTAGTTTGAGTTATTTAGTTTGTTTTTGTATTCTTATAGATGTTTTGTCTAAATAAATAAAATGTTAAAGTTATAGAAGCAATTTACTTATTTTCATATAGTAAGTTGAGTCTTTGTTTTAACATGAGTCTTTTTCCCTTTAATTAGATGAATAATTGCAACACATGTTCTTCTTATTCTAGTAGCATGTATGTATATATGCATGTGTTAAATTGGTGGATTATTTTCTCATGCATTAAGTGTGATGTGTGAAAATATTACCATGACATCCATTGTTGAATTCACTTTTGCTTGTTTGATTCATAGGTATATAGATGCATTGAAACAAATGGAAGAGAGTATGAAGAATTTCCAAGGACATGTACCATGAAACAAGGAGGCAAGAAGCAAAGCAAACATGATTCTAGGA
>NC_020493.1:3726487-3759717 GCF_000184155.1 Fragaria vesca subsp. vesca | reverse complement strand
TTTTGTAAACTCTGATTTAAAGATTGAAGTAATAATCTTGCTTGATGCTTTTTTCCTCATTGAGGTTTTGCACCAAGCCATTTGAAATATATTGTGTTGATTATCTGTGCCTACTTAATCCATTTTAGTATCATTATCGTCCAACAATCACTGTTATGGTAGTGTCATTTGTGGAGCAACTGTTTTGAAGCTGCTGTGGCCCCTGTGGGACAGAACTTCTCCAAGCAAATGTAGGCTGTTTAGGTTGTGGAGCATCTGTGTCGCTACTTAGCATGAAAACAACCTCCGGCATGATTGGCCTATCTGCGGCATCATCTTGTACACAAAGAAGCCCGATATGAATGCATCGCATTACTTCTCTTAAGGAATATGCCTTGGCCAGTTCTTCACCTACAAAGTCCACTCCCTTGCCTTCAGTCCACAAGTGCCATGCCTGGACATATTAGTAATGTACGGTACGGTGGCTTAGAATAGTTTGAGAGTGTTGTATATATTTTGAAGCTAAAGGGATTAAGGCTGTTCAAAAATTCATAGTTTCAACGTGATTAGTGTGAGCTTACATAGGCTAGAAAGCCGAGCTGTTGTTCATGGAAATAGAAGTTGCTATTCTTCTTGCTGCTAATGATTTCCAATACCAAGACCCCAAAGCTGTAGACATCTGATTTTTCTGAAAATATTCCTCCCATGGCATACTCCGGAGACATATAGCCTCTACAAAGGAAACTCGTTAGTACTTAAACGAACATCACAAATTCTTGCTCCTGTTAAGAAAATTTTAACCAAAATTTGTACTTTAAAAGCCACAGGTAAGAATGTAACTAATCTTCACTTATATTCATATGCTAAGACACAAACGTTTGTTGTGATTAGTGTAACTAGCTAGTCTGAGAATAGGATAAAAATGACGCTTTCAATGTTCCGACAACTTTCTGTGTATTCTCTAGATCTGTCCCATCACTCCCATGAACAATACGTGCCGATCCAAAATCTGAAATTTTGGGGTTCATTTTCTCATCCAAGAGAATGTTGCTGACCTTCAAATCTCTATGTATTACCTTCAAACAAGAATCATGATGGAGATAAAGAAGCCCTCTAGCCACACCCTGAATAATATTGAAGCGCCTAGCCCAACCGAGCACTGCTCTTCTCCTTTGATCTATCAAAATAGTCAATGCATTCATCAGAAATGCAATCAGCAAACAGGAGCAAACATAAAACATAAACTGCTACTAAACTAACCGAATAGTAGAGTGTCCAAGCTTTTGTTTGGCATGAACTCATAAATCAGTAATTTCTCATTTTATTTAACACAAAAACCCATGATTCTAACAAGATTTTTATGTTGGAGCTTGGAGATCAATGACATCTCCCTATTGAGCTCCTGTATGCCTTACCCTGAGCTACTGGATAGTCGTTTTACAGCAATTTCCTTCCCTGGTCCTAGTTTACCCTGCACAAAATAAATCTTTGGATTAATGACTGTTTGTGTACAGTTGTTTCAATTGCTATAGATTCCTTGAAACAAACATCAAGTAATCACCTTATAAACGGGGCCAAAGCCTCCTTCCCCGAGTTTGTTTTTGATGCTGAAATTGTTTCTCGCAATCGATATGATGTCAAAGTTGAAGACTAATAGCTCTGATAGCTCATGCTTTCTTATGTATTCTTCAAAAGAAATTCCTAATGTTTGGACTGTATCCGTCAATCCAAGGCGCCTTGTCGCTGCTTTGGTGCTTCCTGATTCTGCAAAGATAACAAAACAGATTCCACGTCCCATCAAACCACAAAGAAAGATAACATTTGCAAAATCAAGAAGCAGGACAAGATCATATCTAATGCATCAACTGTATCCATGCATCTCATTGTCTTACCGATTTGGTTAGCTCGCAACCTATGTAAACCATATAGTATGACAGCCAAGACACTGATAAAACAAATAGCTGCAAGGCAGGCGGTGAACTTTATCTGGTTTCCGTTATCACCTGAAAGAAGAGAATATGTTAGATATGAAGTTTGAGGCAAAACAGATATTGCTAAAGTTTTCTGTTCAAATACCCATTTTCGTTCGGTAGTCCACCAAAGCAAATGCTATGACAATATATGCTACTGACTACTTCTGGCTAAAATTCAGATTCAGACTATGTCAATATCAAGCTTGCAAACATATATTATTAACCGCATTATCACAGAAGAACATTACGTTTTTTTGTATTAAGAAAATGGTACATACCACAGAAGTCTTTGAAAGATGCCTCATACTAGTAAACTTCATTGTCACAGAAAAACATTACTTTTTTTGTATTAAGAAAATGGTACATACCACAGAAGTCTTTGAAAGATGCCTCGTACTAGTAAACTTCATTGTCACAGAAAAACCACTTGTTTTCTGAAGTAAGAACTAAGAAAATGGTAAACTATAAGTCATGGGCAGAAGACTCTGAAATAGTCTTGCCGTCCTGCAGGAGAAACAAGGATCCCAACATGCAAATTAAAAACTGAGACCAACAATTTGCAATCTGCAACAGAAGCATCAGCAGTCATCAACATACCCACCTTTCTTTATTGGCCCTATCAGCAACTTGTGGCCATTGATTTTTCTGATGAGACTCCGAATAACGGCCATGATCTTCAAGATTCCACTTCTCACAATTCACCTGTTACCAGCTTCATAACATCAAACAATCAGCAAAGGATTGCACAATTCCCTTGCAAATGATTAGCCACTCTTCAAAGCTTTGCTATAGAAATTTAAACCACAGCTATCTAATACACTAAGTTGGAAGAACCCAAAGATAGAGGAATGTAATACATAGAAGAATGTGTCATGTGTACAATGAAGTTTTCAATCGTTGTTAAATGCAAGATGTCCAAATCTGGATGACAACAAAACCAATCATTTCTGCAGATCATTGTCGCCTGTTATAAAATAACCCAGTAGCTTCTTTTAATGTTTGTTTTCTCAGCTTCTTTGACTAGTTGCTCCAATCTTGATTTTCCTTTTCTGAAAGGGTCTACAAACATAGATTGAGTTCTCAAAAATAAACAAATCACAAAGAGGCTGGTCGGAAAACTGCAGGATACTGCACAGACAATAAACTAATAATTGGATGCGTCATTTTAACAAATCATCATCTCCAACTATATAAAGTATGCTACAGAATTTTGATCCAAAAATTTGCTATCGCCCCTATCTTCCTTCAATCTCAGTTATGGAAGTGTCATTAGTGGAGCAAGTACTTTCATACTCTGGTTGACCACGAATTACTGGCATGGTTGAATACATGATAGTGAATGCAGGCTCCTTAGGTTGTGGACCATCTGTGTTACTACTTAGCATGAGAACCACATCTGACATGGTTGGTCTGTCCGCAGCATTGTCCTGTACACAAAGTAGCCCAATGTGCACACATCTCAATACTTTTAAGGAGGAATATGAAGCAGTTGGTACTTCATCAGCCAATGCCAGTCCCGTTGCCTTCATTCCATAAGTTCCATGCCTGACAAAATTCATAAACACTTGTCAAACTGTGTTGGAACTCTGTAAGTCTGTAATTGAGCTTCACATATAAAGTCTAAGCTACATGAAAGAGACTTCTCTAAAGCTGGTTCCTCGCATTATAATTTAAAGCAAGAACTTACATAGGCTAGAGAGCCTTGTTCTTGGTCAAGTAAATAGAAGCTAGTATTCTTCTTTCCGCTAATAATCTCCAGGGCATACTCCGGAGACATATAACCACTGCCCAAGAAACTCATTAGTATGTTACAGAAGTCACTTCTTGCTTTCTATCTTTATGAAATGCCACGAAGAGTATACGTATTAGCACATCTAAGGCCAATCAACTACTCTTCATCAAAGTTTTAATCAAAATAGATTAATGAATGATGAGTCAAGTAAGAATGGAGGGTATCTAGGACTGTACCAGACCATTCACCATTCACTAATATATAGATATGCCTGAAATATGTTTTAGTTGTGAAAGAACATGAGCGAGGATGGAAAGAACAATGCTTACAGTGTTCCCACAACCCTCTGAGTATTTTCTAAATCCGGTGTCTCTTGAACAATACGTGCCAATCCAAAATCTGAAATTTTTGCATTCATTTTCTCATCCAAGAGAATGTTGCTAACTTTCAGATCTCTATGTATTATTTTCAAACAGGAATCGTGATGGAGATAAAGAAGTCCTCTAGCAACGCCCTGAATAATCTTGAAGCGGAGAGGCCAATCCAACGCTGCTCTTCTCATTGGATCTAATCAAACAACCAATACATGTCACATCAGTAATCTCAAGCACAGTATCATGTAATTCATGTTAGAATAGATTCTAACCACTACTAGGAAATACAGACACAGTTCTATGGAAATATTGATGCTCATGAGACTACTCTTTGTCTTTCAAGTTTGTAATACCTTACATTAGGTCTCCGCAAAGTCATAAAAAGAAATACAGATATTATACATAGACAATTCAATGAGATTTTAGCCTACTACTAGGAAATACAGACAATTCAATGAGCTGTGATGAGTTTCATAATAGATTGCTGAACTGAACAAAGACAGATATTATACAAACATATTTCACTAGTTAATAGTCATAAGCAATAGATTTACAGAGGCACCTTCATTAATTTGTCTTTGCACAGAAATTAATTGGTTATTTGTGCATAAAATCGATAAATTCTACTTTATATCATATGCATTTTCAGTTTATTCATAGCCTTTATATATATCATAGTAGTCATTCCAAGAAAAAGGAAAAAAAACACAGAGCAAGGATCTAATATCAGACTATCTTTCACGGTCCCCTATCTTCGCATGTCAACAAAGCTCAGAGATGAACAAATCTATTGAAAGAATAAGAAAAGGTTAAGAAACGTATACAGGCCCAAATCAAGAATCCAGTTAGAGCCTTGAGCTGAAACCATAGACATGGTGTTGAAGTTAATGTTTTCCTTCAGCAATATACTAGGAAGCAGTAGGAAATTCACAGCTGCAGGGAAGCTGTAGTCCTTACTGCAGTGAGATAATTCCAGCCACTTGGTTTATTGTTTACTCCTCCACTTAATCTAGATATTTTGTTGTATGTAAAGTACAATTATAATCTAGTTAATTAGGTGTTTCTAAGATATTTTGTAGGTTATGTTGCACCCTATATAAGGGTTAAGCTGCTGTGTAATCTGTAAGAATTCCAGAAATAAGAAACAGAAGCTGCAAAGATTTGCTTCAAAGTTCAACTGAGTTTTCTTCTGCCTCATTTGCTACAGCAAATTGATCTTGATCATACTTTGTTCAAAATACAAAGTAGAGGCTCAAATTCTAACATGGTATCAGAGCCCTGTTGATCAATATCAACTGGGGTGTACCATCGGTGGATAAAAAAAACAAACACTTTTCTTTAGTTTTCTGCTACTGCAATGACTACAGCAGAAAATGGTTCAGAAGTTAGAGTTCCTATCTTCTCAGGAGAGAACTTTGATTTCTGGATTATAAAGATGGAAACCATGTTCATATCATGTGATCTCTTGAGCTATGTGAATGAAGGCTATGTAGTTCCAGCAGCTGAAGGGATGACAAATGCTCAAAGAACTGAGCTGAGGGCAAATATCAAGAAAGATGCAAAAGCTCTTGGTATTTTGCAAACCGCAGTCACAGATGCTATCTTTCCAAGAATTGCAAATGAGAGAATAGCCAAAGGAGCTTGGGATGTTCTGAAGGTGGAGTTCAAAGGCTCAGATAAGGTGAGAGCTGTTAAAGTTCAATCCTTAAGGAGAGATTTTGAATATACCAAAATGAATGAAACTGAGCTGCTAAGTGATTATTGCACTAGATTGACTGATTTAGTTAACCAGATGGAAACCTATGCTGAACCTATACCTGAAAAGAGAGTAGTACAAAAGATCCTTATGAGTTTGAATAGAAAGTATGATGCTATAGCAAGTATTATAGAGGAGACTAGAGATATAGACACTCTTGGTGTGCAGGATTTAATGGGGACACTTAAGGCTTTTGATCAGAGGTTGATGAGTCATGATGAACCAACAGAAAAAGCCTTTCAAACACTAAGCCTAAACACAAATAGTGAGCCATCTAGTTCAAATTCCAAAAAGAAAAAGAATTGGAAAGGCAAAGGCAAGAAGTGGGAGGGTAGATCAGATCAGTCAGGAAAAAGAAAAAATGAAGGAGGCAGTAGTTCAAATTATTCGAAGTGTTCAATCTGTGATAAGATGCATATAGGTGAATGTTGGTTTAAGGGGAAGCCAAAATGTTCAAATTGTAACAAGTTCAGTCATGTCAAGAAGGATTGTGACTACAAAGGAAATCAACTGGCTAGCTGCAGTGAAGAACAAAGTGATGCTAGCATGTTCTGTGTCACTTATGCTGCAACCACTGCGGTGAATGAGAATGTGTGGTTTGTTGATAGTGCTTACAGTAATCATATGACTGCAAATGCCAACCTTCTCTATGACATTGACTACAACAGCATTACAAAGGTGAAGATGACAAATGGAATGTTGGTGGATACAAAAGGCAAAGGAAGTGTTGCTGTTGAAACCAAAAATGGAAAAATGTTCATCAGAGATGTAATGCTTGTTCCAAATCTTGATTCGAATTTGCTAAGTGTTGGACAACTTGTTGAGCACAAATATCACCTGCATTTTGGTGATGACACTTGCAAAATCTTTGAGAGAGGGAGTAGCAAGAAGCTGATGCTGGAAGTTGAAATGAAGAGGAACAGAAGTTTTCCTCTGACTCTCAAGTATGCAACTGAGAGTGCAAGAAAAATGGAGCTGTAGGAAGATCCTTGGCTCTGGCATCAAAGGCTTGGACATTTGAATTTCAAAGTCTGAAGCTGCTGCATCAGAATGAAATGGTGCAAGGATTGACCAAAAAATTAAAAAAGTTACTGAAGTGTGTGAAGGATGTGCACTTGGAAAGCAGCACATTATCTCATTTCCAAAAGGGAAGACATGGAGAGCAAAAACACCACTAGAGTTGGTCCATTCTGATGTCTGTGGTCCTATGAAAACAATTACTGGGGGAGGTAACAGATATTTCCTTACATTCATTGATGATTATTCAAGAATGACTTGGGTTTATTTCCTGAGGCAAAAATCTGATGTGTTCACTGTGTTCAAGAAGTTTCAAGCTATGGTAGAGAGACAATCTGATCTCAAAATCAAGAAGCTTAGATCAGATAGAGGTGGTGAATACACATCAAATGAGTTTGGAGATTTTTGTGCAGATATTGGTCTGGAGAGGCAGCTTACAGTAAGCTACACACCGCAGCAAAATAGGGTAGCTAAAAGGAGAAATGGCGAAGTCTATGTTGCATGCCAAGAAAGTGCCTCTAGAATACTGGGGAGAAGCAGTTAATACTGCGGTGTATTTGATGAATAGACATCCAACTACTGCAGTGCAGGAAATGACACCATTTGAAGCATGGAGTGGAAGGAAGCCAAGTGTTAATCACTTGAGGGTGTTTGGTTCAATTTGCTATGCACATATCCCAAAGGTGTTGAGGAAGAAGCTTGATGAATCAAGTGAGAAGTATGTGTTCATGGGATACAGCTTGCACACAAAGGGCTATAGGCTCTATAATCTAAAAAAGAAGAAAATTGTTATCTGCAAAGATGTACTCTTCAGTGAGAAATCATCTTGGGATTGGAATCAAAGTTCAGTCCAGCAACAATGTGTGCCACATAATGTTGTTCAAGATGAAGATGTTCCAGAAGAGTTGGAACTTAATCCACCGCAACAAACTCCACCTCACAGTCCTGATCAACCCTCACCAGCACATTCAAATGCTCAATCTACACCAATCTCAACACCAAGAAGGATGAGAAGCTTGAATGAAGTGTATGAAAGCTGTAATGCATGCTTATTTGAGCCTGAAAGATTTGAAGAAGATGTGAAAGAAGATGACTGGCGGACTGCGATGAAAGAGGAAATTGATGTGATTGTGAAAAACAACACATGGGAGCTTGTTGATAAACCAGACAACAAGGATGTCATTGGTTTGAAGTGGATTTACAAAACCAAGCTAAATGCAGATGGTTCTGTGCAAAGAAACAAAGCAAGATTAGTGGCAAAAGGGTATTCACAGATACCTGGAGTTGATTTCAATGAAACTTTTGCACCAGTTGCAAGGCATGAGACAATCAGAGGTCTGATTTCCATTGCAGCACAAAAAGGCTGGAAAGAGGGTTTCAAAGGAGTGAAAATGAACCTGCTCTCTACACCAAAACTGAAGGTAAATCAAGCATTCTTATTGTCTCCTTAGCTAGATGTCAAATCGGCGTTTCTAAATGGAGTGCTGAAAGAAGAAGTATATGTGGAGCAACCACAAGGTTTCATCATCAAGGGTAAAGAGCAGAAAGTTTATAAGCTGAAAAAGGCTCTTTATGGTTTGAAACAAGCCCCAAGAGCTTGGTATGGTGAGATCAATTACTGGAAGTTGTGAAAAGATGATTTCAAATTTCAAGTCTGTTATGATGAGGAAATATGAAATGAGTGATTTGGGAATCTTGCATTATTTTCTGGGAATTGAAATTGTTCAAGCAGTGAAGGGAATTTTCATTACTCAGAAGAAATATGCAAAGACAATTCTAGAGAAGTTCAAAATGCTTGGTTGCAATGCTGTTGCAACACCTCTAGTTGTCAATGAAAAATTTTCAAAAGAAGATGGAAGTGGTAAAGCTGATGAGAGTTTATACAGAAGTTTAGTGGGAAGTTTGCTTTACTTGACAGCAACAAGACCTGATATCATGTATGCTGCAAGTTTGATGTCCAGATTTATGCATAATCCTACCATGCAAGATTCACTATGGAGCTGCAAGGAGAATCCTTAGATACATTCAAGGTACAATGGACTTTGGAATTCTGTATGAGAGGAATGTGGAACCAAAACTCTTTGGCTTTTGTGATAGTGATTGGGGAGGAAGTGTTGATGATTTAAAAGCACATCTGGATATACTTTTACACTTGGAACTGGTGTATTCTCTTGGGCTTCAAAGAAGCAAAAATCAGTAGCTTTGTCTACAGCTGAAGCAGAGTATGTATCTGCATCAATAGCCACCTCTCAAGAAATTTGGCTCAGAAGAGTCATTGAAGACTTTGGTGAGAAGCAAGCATCTGCAACAACCATTCTCAGTGATAACAAGTCTGCAATTGCCATGAGCAAGAACCCTGTGTATCACAGTAGGGCAAAACATATTGCCTTGAAGTTTCACTACATCAGGGATGCAGTTGATGAGAATGAGATTGATTTGGTTTACTGTAATACAGATGACCAAGTTGCAAACATCTTCACCAAAACTCTACCAAGAGAGAGGTATGAATACCTCAGAGGCCTGCTAGGAGTGCAGAAGCAAAGCATTAAGAGGGAGTGTTGAAGTTAATGCTTTCCTTCAGCAATATACTAGGAAGCAGTAGAAAATTCACAGCTGCAGGGAAGCTGAAATCCTTACTGCAGTGAGATAATTCCAGCCACTTGGTTTATTGTTTACTCCTCCACTTAATCTAGATATTTTGTTGTATGTAAAGTACAATTATAATCTAGTTAATTAGGTGTTTCTAAGATATTTTGTAGGTTATGTTGCACCCTATATAAGGGTTAAGCTGCTGTGTAATCTGTAAGAATTCCAGAAATAAGAAACAGAAGCTGCAAAGATTTGCTTCAAAGTTCAACTGAGTTTTCTTCTGCCTCATTTGCTACAGCAAATTGATCTTGATCATACTTTGTTCAAAATACAAAGTAGAGGCTCAAATTCTAACACATGGTTGTACCTTCAGAAGAGATTACTTGATAAGCCAATATTTCACTCAACTGTGTAGCCCATTTTAAGTACTTTGATCCTTGCTCCGCATTATCATCCAGAGTAAACCCACTTCGATATTGAGCATTCATTTCAGGTATCCCAATTAACCTCGACTTATCCCATGGACCACTTCTCCAATAGGGTGCTGAATTCAGTCCATTATTAACCCAAATAAACAGTTGTGATGGCGTTTGTGCTGACAATGCAACCAAGAATCTGCCAGTTGATGGATCATTTTCACTTTTCCAGGAAGTCATGACATTCCTCGTCCCAGATTTGCTATTGAAACCCAGCAGCTGAGTCGGGAACATACTGTCACCAGGATGATCAAAGCTCTGCCATATCAATCCATCGGCCTCTACATCATTTTTCACAACAAAATTTCCACTATCTAACAGAAGTGCAACGGCTGAACTGGTATTAGATGTTGACACCTGACTCGTAACATTGCTTGACCACACCGAATTCTGCTTCCCATCTACAAGCTCCAAATTCCTATTTCTACTTAGTCTCAGACTTGCCAAGCCATCTGAAACTGCAAGAGGCCTTTCCCTATTGGCCAGCCACACTTGTTTACGAGGATATATATTCTTGTGCCATAACCCAACATACTGCTTACTTGAATCATTAAAACTAAAGAAACCCAATTCGAAAATCCGGCCAGGGGAGACTAGAGTTTGTCCTACTGCCAATGGTTTGGAACTAGTGATCTCATGAACTTCAGCACAATACACCCTAAACTAAACAAGCTCGAGATCCAGAACAACATCAAAAGCATAATGGAATTCAAACCCCTAATCATCTCTGCTCTAAAATCCATTTGCATCAGACTAAATTTGTTAATGGAAACAAAATGATAGAGATTCAAGCTATATAATTATGTAGTTGCTGAACTTGCCCTAAACTAAGAAAGCTCAAGATCAAGAACAACATCAAAAACATAGTGGAATTCAAAGTTTCAAACCCCTAATCAAGTATTAATCATCTCTGCTAAAGAAATCCATTTGCATCAGTCTAAGTTTGACAATGAAAAACAAAATTTTAGAAATTCAATCTTTGTCATATAGTTGCAAAACTTCGGATTTATACAACTCTCATCATCACCGTGACAAAAAAAATGTCATTTTCATTGTGTTATGGGAAACATGCAATCAATCTAACAACGCTCTGGAATAGGGAAAGGAGGACTGATGAGAACCACAAAGACGTAACCGTCGTACCTTCTTGGGTGCAGTATTTAAGAGCAGACAAAGATCGTCACCAACTTCACTGGTCGATATTATCAGCAACTTTGACCCAATTTGAGTATCATCACCACAATCAAGAACCCAAAAGAACTGGCAAAGATGCATGCTTTGTGTTTATGCTTTTGAGTTTGACAGAACCTGTGTATTACAATGTGTTACACTGTTCAATGTTCAATCTAATATCTGAACTGTCTAGAATTCTGGATTGCGTTTAATGCAATTATCTCGTTCTCAAAAAAGAAAATCTAAAATGGGCTTTTGCAACTATTTATGCCCAAACATTTTATTTTTTTTAGTTGTCCCAATACCAATTCTGGCTCTAATGTTTGAAGAGAGCGTATTCAGCGCACCCGGGTGCGTCGCGCACCCGTCCATCTCCACCGTCCATTTGACGCGGACTTTTGACTTTTTCAAAATAGACGGCGGAGATGGACCGGGTGCGCTGTATAATTTTCGATGTTTGAAGGTCCTCACTGAAAGTACACTAAGCAACTTTAGTGTCATTCATTGTGACTCCACGAAGCGTGTGGTACAGATGATGAACAAAGAAAGAGTCATGGGAAAATATGTAAAGATTCATTCTTTCTATGACTAGCTGCTCCAATCTTGATTTTCCTTTTCTGAAATGGTCTACAAACATAGATTGAGTTCTCAAATATAAACAAATCACAAAGAGGTTGGTCGGCAAACTGCAGGATACTGCACACACATTTTAACATATCAGTTGAGGTCCTTGAGGAACATGTTTTTGCAAGTGAATGATCATAAAGATCCTCTTCTCTAACTATTCATAATATGCTACAGTATTTTGATCCTATAATTTTCTACCAGCGCCTATCGTCCTTCAATTGCAGTTATGGAAGTGTCATTTGTGGAGAAAGTACTTTGATACTGTGGTTGAGGACGAATTACTGGCGTAGTCGAATACACGACAGTGAATACAGGCTCCTTAGGTTGCGGACCATCTATGTTACTACTTAGCATGAAAACCACATCTAACATGGTTGGTCTATCCGCAGCATTGTCCTGTACACAAAGTAGCCCAATGTGCACACATCTCATTACCTCTGAGGAGGAATATGAACCAGCTAGTACTTCATCAACCAATGCCAATCCTTTGCCTTCATTCCATAAGTTCCATGCCTGAAAACATACGATAGTATTTGTGAGACTTGTCAAAAAGTGCTGAAACTCTGTAAGCCTGTAATTTAGCTTCACAAATATGGTCTAAGCTACATGAAAGAGACTTCAGTAAAGTTGGTTCGTCACGTTACAGTTTAGACCAAGAACTTACATACGCTAGAAAGCCTTGTTGTTGGTCATGTAAACAGAAGCTAGTATTCTTCTTCCCGCTAATAATCTCCAGTACTAAGACTCCGAAGCTGTAGACATCCAACTTCTCGGAAAATATCCCACCCATGGCATACTCTGGAGACATATAACCACTGCCCAAGAAACTCATTAGCATGTCACAGAAGTTACTTCTTGCTTTCTAACCTTTTGAAAATGCCACAAAGAGTATACATGAGTACATCGAGTGCCAATCAACTACTCTTCAGTTAAGTTTTAATCAAAATAGGTTGATGGATGATGAGTCAAGCAAGAATGTAAGGTAACTAGCTACGACTGTACAAGATCAATCACCATTCACTAATATATAAATATGCCTGAAAGAACATATGTGAGAATGGGAAAGAATAATGCTTACATCGTTCCCACAACCCTCTTAGTATTTTCTAAATCCGGTGTCTCCTGAACAATTCGTGCCAATCCAAAATCTGAAATTTTTGCATTCATCTTCTCGTCCAAGAGAATGTTGCTAACTTTCAGATCTCTATGTATTACTTTCAAACAGGAATCGTGATGGAGATAAAGAAGTCCTCTGGCAACGCCCTGAATAATATTGAAGCGGCAAGGCCAATCCAACACTGCTCTTCTCATTGGATCTAATCAAATAGCCAATACATGTTACATCGGTAATGTCATCCAAATGTCTCAAGCACAGTATAATGTTAACAAAAGAGGATGCTCACAAGACTCTTACTTTTTATTTTTTTATTGTGTTGGTTAGAATGGATACGGAAACAGTTATATCACTTGTATGGAAATATTGATGCTAATGAGACTACTCTTGTTTTCAAGTTTCTAGTGTCTTACATTAGGTCTCCACAAAGTCATAAGCATAGGCTTTTCTTTCCTTTTTAGTTGCTTAAAACTACTCTATCCCACTACTAGGAAATACAGACAGTTCAATGACTTGTGATGAGTTACATAATGGATAGCTGAACTGAACAAAGACGGCCATTATACGAACATGTTTAGGTAGTTAATAGTCATAAGCAATAGATTTGCAGGGCACCTTCCATAGTTTATATCGTATAGAAATTCAAGGGTACTTTATGCATAAAATTGATATATTCCTCATACTCTAAATGATGCCAGTTCGCTGTTTAGTCATACTTATGTAGAATCATAATAGTCATTCCAAGAAAGGGAAAAAGATAAAAGATACAGAGCTGGGACCTTATTTTCAGACAATCTTTCACGGTCCCTATCTTCGGCATGTTACAAAAATCTCAGATATATAGTCGAACACAAAGCAGTAGTGAAACTAACCGAATAGAAAAGTATCCAAGCTTTTGTTGGGCATGAACTCATAAACTAGTAACTTCTCATCCCCTTTAACACAGCAACCCATGATTCTAACAAGGTTTTTATGTTGAAGATTGGAGATCAACAATGTCTCATTCTTGAACTCTTCTTTGCCTTGGCCGGAGCTACTAGATAGTCTTTTCACTGCTATTTCCTTCCCTTCTGGAAGCTTACCCTACACAGGGTCCAATTTAATCATTGTATTCACGTTTGTATCTTCCATCGATCAGTTGTAATGCTATATTTTTCTTTGGGATAAAAGAAAGATTACCTTATAAACTGGGCCAAATCCTCCTTGACCGAGTTTGTTTGTGAGACTGAAATTGTCTGTAGCAACTAATATGCTATCAAAATCATAGATCAATAGCTCATATGGATCATCTTTTCCAATATATTCTCGTAAAGTGTCTCGTGAAGTCCGAATCTTATCAGCCAATTCATACTTCCCTGCATTTCCTGTGGTCTTTCCTGATTTTGCAAAGATCACAATCAACTGTGAGTCGGAGTGACAATATATAAGAAAAGTTGGTTCAATTAGGTTACCTACTACACTACAGGAAGGCTACATAATTTAGTATATCAACTAGTATATGCATGATACAGATTACTTGATCATGGAGAACTCTTTCTCTTACCTCTTTGGTGACCTCGCATCCTGTAGAAACCAACCACAATGGCACCCAAGATACTGATCAAACAGATAGCTGTGAGACTGACAATTAATTTTATTGGCCTTCCTTCACCTGAAAAACGAATTTATAATATAAAGATCATGAAACAATCAAAAAGCTCATGCTAATTAGAGTTCTGCGAGCACTATAATTACCCATTTCTGCTCTTGCTACCCGAATAAAAACATCAACTCCACCAGAAGAAAACTGTTGTATATCAATAAGATCTTTGGACCAGACCAAACAACCAATACTATTAACAAATGCATAAGCCAGACAAGAACAGTTATTTAGGCATCGGATCTTGCAGTTTTCAGATGTGTCTGAAACGAAAGAAGCATAGAATTCATGCAAATCTGGTACTTTTAGCCTTGCCATCTTCAAAAACCCATCATCTTCTTTTTCTCTTGCTGCGACTGACCGATTTGTCATCTGTCTCTGACAAAACATTTTGCTTTTCCTCACACACCCTCCAGTCCAGTTCCCTTTTCTCCATTCCTGGTCTGATTTGGGAACAAACCCTTTCAAACACTTGCAGATTGGAGATTCAGAAGCTTTGCAAACTCCAAAAGATCCACAAGCACCATAAATGTCACATGGATGCTTTGGTGCCTCCACGCCAAGAGTCCAGTTAGAGCCTTCAACTGAAGCCATATACTTAGTTATACCTTCAGAAGAGATTTCTTCATAAGTTGGGTAAAGTAGTCTATCCCAACTTAAGTACTTTGTTCCTCGCTCCACATTATCATCTAGAGTAAACCCACTCCGATATTGAGAGTTCATTTCAGGTATCCCAATAAACCTTGATTTATCCCATGGACCACTTCTCCAATAGGGTGCTGAATCCGATCCATTATTGACCCAAACAAACACTTGTGATGGCGTCTCTGCTGACAATCCAACCCAGAATCTGCCAACAGATGGATCATTTTCACTTTTCCAAGAAGTCAAGACATTCCTCTTCCCAGATTTGCTATCGAATCCCAGCAGCTGAGTCGGTAACATAGTGTCACCAGGATGATCAAAGCTCTGCCATACTACTCCATCGGCTTCCACATCATTTTTCACAACAAAATTTCCACTATCTAACAGAAGTGCAACAACTGAACTAGTATTAGATGTTGACACCTGACTCGTAACATTGCTTGACCACACCGAATTCTGCTTCCCATCTACAATCTCCAAATTCCCATTTCTACTAATTATCAGACTAGCCAAGCCATCTGAAACTGCAAGAGGCCTTTCCCTATTGGCCACCCACACTTGTTTACGAGGATATATATTCTTGTGCCATAACCCAACATATTGCTTACTTGAATCACTAAAACTAAAGAAACCCAATTCGAAAATCCGGCCAGGGGAGACTAGAGTTTGTCCTACTGCTAATGGTTTGGAATTAGTGATCTCTTGAACCTCAGCACAATAACACCCTAAACTAAGCAAGCTCAAGATCAACAACATCAAAAATATAATGGAATTCAAACCCTTAATCATCTCCTCTAAAACCCATATGCATCAGACTAAGTTTAGTTGCTCAACATTGAATTTATACAACTTCCATCATCAAAATGACAAAAGTATCATATATATCAAGCTGTGAAATGAGCACATTCAAGCTACCTAATCATGCATGTTCAGAACCAAAAATACGAAACATGATTATTCATCTGAATAATTCTTAAAGTCACAATTTTTCATCCAAATAGTCTTTATGGTTTTATTTTAATCTGAATAGTCCTTAAAGTCATGATTATTCATCCAAATAGTCATTTCAACAATTTTCTCAGTTGGATCTCACTTAAAAGTCATAAAGACTATTTGGATGAAAAATCATGACTTTAAGGACTATTCAGATTAAAATAAAACCATAAAGACTATTTGGATGAAAAATGCTGACTTTAAGGACCATTCAGATTAAAATAAAACTATAAAGACTGAACAAATGTCGATTTCAAAACACAAGGACTATACAATATTTTACCCTATTCTTTTTTAATCAACCATTTACGTGGTAATGTAGCATAGACTATTTTAAGGCCTCGGCATTAATAATTGTGATTCTCTTATTTCATCCGTTGAACTTCACTATAGCACTCACTATAGCATGGTTTTAGTTTAGTAGTCAAAATATATATCACACATTATTCTCCAATCCAGTCCACTCTTGCGGCAAAGTGCGCATCCCACTGAAGCAGCCAGTATATATCCATGCCAAAGAGTGAAATCAACGCTTTGAAGTCTAAGTCTCCCCATTTGGACTAGGTACATGCACAAACTTCTTCGATACCCTATACTGTGAGTCTGTGAGCACAAGAAACTCCGGCTCGCTATATAGGCTATCTAGGATAGTAGGAACTCCAAAGTCCAAGTCTTCCTGGAATTTGTGTGTCCGAAAATAATTACTTGTTCATAAAATGAAAACTTTTATTTTGAAACAATTCATCAGACATCTTAACAAACATATTATTCTCACAAGTCACACCTTTGAATGAAACAAAACAAAATAAACAGAACATGTTACATGGTATTTGTGAAGGTATCGATTGGATGAAGATTGATTCGTCTCGTGATATTTACGCTTTAAGAAAATATGAATGTAATAGTCTTGTATTAATCATAATAACAGTACAACAACTTGGTATATATACATCTAGCAATGTGTTCTATTCTAGGAAAACACAATTACTCACAATCAAGATCCTGTCAACATTCATGAACATGATATATGCAATTACCGATCCACTATTCACTCCATCATATCTTCATGCTTGAATGCATAAGAATGAATTACTTCTTTCCTTTAATACTCCCCCTCAAGTTGGCGTGTGGATGTCAATCACACCTAACTTGCTGAGGTGTGCATGGAAAATGGGTCCTCGCAATGGCTTGGTGAACATATCTGCTATCTGGTGTCCAGTTGGCACATATGCGGTTTTGACTTCTCCCCTTTGAATTCTTTCACGGACCGTGTGACAATCTAACTCAATATGTTTTGTTCTCTCATGGTAGACCGGGTTTGCTGCTATATGTAACGCCGCTTGATTGTCGCAAAATAGTCTTGCTAGCTTAGGATGAAGTACATGTAAATCCGTGAGCAGGTATCTAAGCCAAGTGAGTTCACAAGCAGCTACAGCCATGGAGCGGTATTCAGCTTCGGCTGAGGATCTAGACACTGTGACCTGCTTCTTGCTTTTCCATGAAACAAGTGACTGACCAAGAAAAATACAATATCCTGTCACAGATCGACGTGTAAGCGGGCATCTAGCCCAATCTGTGTCACAATACCCAATTAGATGAAGTGGACTTTGTGATGAAAACAACAACCCTTGGCCCGGTACAGACTTGAAATATTGGAGGAGACGATGAGCTGTTTTTAGATGATGGAGCTTGGGTTCTTGCATGAATTGACTGAGGGTATTGACTGCAAATGTGATGTCTGGTCTGGTAATTGTCAAGTAGATCAGTTTCCCAATCAAACGCCGATATCGAGCTGGATCCTTTAGAGTATCACTTCCCTTCGTTGTTAATACCAGATCAAGTTCCATTGGTACTGTTGAAGGTTTCACTCCCAATAATCCAGCTTCTTCTAAGATGTCCAACGTGTACTTTCGTTGCCAAATTGTAATCCCGGCTTTAGAACGTGCAACTTCAAGGCCAAGAAAGTATTTCAGAGGTCCAAGATCTTTAATCTTGAAACAACTATTGAGGAATTGTTTCAGATTTTGAATGGCCTCCTCATTATTCCCTATTATGATCATGTCATCCACATAAAGAAGTACCACAGTAATTGAGTTATCAAGAACCTGAGTAAATAGGGAGTAGTCGGCACGAGACTGTTGAAAACCAATTGCTTGAATGGCATATGAAAACCTTTGAAACCAGCTTCGGGATGCCTGTTTTAGCCCGTATAAAGACTTGTGGAGTCGACATACCAAGTTCTCCCCCTGTCGACGATAACCTGGAGGCGGCAACATATACACTTCTTCAAGTAGTTCGCCATGCAAAAAAGCATTTTGAACATCCATTTGGTGTAACGGCCAGTCCCGGACAGCAGCAATAGCTAGCAAGCAACACACAGTGATCAGTTTGGCCACTGGAGCAAATGTGTCTTTGTAATCGATCCCTTCTCTCTAAGTAAAACCTTTAGCAACCAGCCGGGCCTTGTATCGTTCAATTGTGCCATCAGAGTGATACTTGATCTTGTAGACCCATTTGCAGCCGATAGGACGCTGACCTTGGGGCAAAGGGACCATCGACCAAGTACGGTTGTCTTCCAGTGCCTGAATTTCATTATTCATGGCGGTAACTCGGGATCATTACGAGCCTGCTCATAGTTAGCTGGTTCTACCAATTGAGAAATATTGTGCACAAAGGACAGATAACCAGAGGATAATCCAGTAAGAGATATACCTCTGCAACGGGTAATCGAGTGCCGGACGCGGAAGAAGGAACAATGTCTGGGCTAAGCAGAACGGTATGATGAGTTTTGTAGTCGCGGAGGTATGATGGTGCTTGTCTAGGACGGTCCGATCGGCGTAGAGGTGGTATTGGGATAGGCAGTGATGAAGGATCGGCTGTTTCGGCTGATGGAGGATTGGGGGTGACCGGAGGAGATGAAGATTCCGGTGAGGAAGAGTTGTGTTGGAGAGATTGGAGATCGTAGGGAGGACTAGATGTGGTCGCCGGCGACTGAGATGGTGGAGGCGACGACACCGGTGGCTGGAGTGGCGTCAATATCGCACATCCGGTGCGTTGGTAGGTGAGGACCGGTTGGGAAGGCCGAGATGGTGGTGATGGGGATTGGGGTAGAGCATCGATGATGGGGGCAGAAGGAGATGGCGGTGGCGATTGAGGTGGCGACGACGGGGATGAGGTCCCGTCGACTGGAATAGAGGCAGAGCAGGTGATGTCGATTGATTCAGAATGTAGGATTGGATTTTCTGTAGGCATGGTTTTAGTTGTAGTGTGTTGAGTTGGAGTGGTTTGGGTTGGAGTATGGGCCGCTGGTGTGGGCTGAGAAAGAGAAGAGAACAAGTGAGCTGGGCTGGGCTCATTAACTAGTAAAACTGGTGAATCTTCTTGGTCTTCTTGTGGGAAATCGATAAAGGAAGAACATTTTCATGGAAAACAATATCCCGTGAAGTGAAGAAATTCTTTTTGTCAAGATCATAAACACGATAGCCTTTTTGCCCAAGTGGATACCCAAGAAAAATACAACGATGTGCCCGTTTGTCAAACTTGTGGGTAGGATTAAGATTGGTGGCATAACAAAGACAACCGAAAACTCGAAGATGAGAGTAAGTGGGTGGAGTGCCATGTAAACGTTCATAAGGAGTTTTATGAGAAAGAAGAGGTGTAGGAAGTCCATTTATGAGGTAACAAGCGGTTTGGATGCTTTCACCCCAAAATTTTAAAGCTAAGTTCGCTTGAAACCGAAGAGCACGGCCGACATTTAAAAGATGCCGATGTTTGCGCTCAACAACTCCATTTTGTTGAGGAGTGTAGACGCAAGTGTGTTGAAAAATTGTACCACGTTCGTCAAGGAAGGAACGTAATGATATAAATTCCCTTCCATTATCAGAACGAAGGATTTTGATGTCACGATTGAATTGAGTTTTGACCCAAGAGAAGAAAGATTTGATCAATGGTTGTGTGTCAGACTTAAATCGCATGAGATGAACCCAAGTAAAACGAGAAAAGTCATCAACTGTGGTGAGAAAATAACGAGCACCAGAATGAGTGCGTGTTTTATGTGGACCCCAATTGTCGCAATGAATCAAATCAAATGGTGCAACCGTTTTTATTGAACTTGATGGAAAACATAAACAAGATTGCTTTGCTAAAGGACAAATATATATCACATACATGTTGGGGATTAAACATAATTTCAGGAATGTTTTGGGACAAAAAATGGAGGGGTGAGGATGATGGGTGCCCAAGTCGTTGGTGCCAAAGGTCTGAGGTACGAGTGTGTTTGCTCAAAAATCGTCTCGGCCGAGATTAGGGCCAAGGGCTTGAGAGCAATCGTCCTTCAAAATTTGCGCGGGCGTGCCAACTCGCGGCATGTTGGCCAAGCGAGGTTTTGATTAATTTTGCACCTGATCTGACTTCTTCCAAGCGATTGTAGGCCGAGGAAGGAACCGTCTCGGCCTTTGGGTTCTCTTGCCTTTGTTGCAAGGACTTTCGGTGTTTTCACCGATGTTGCTCCTCTTTTTTTTTGTGATTTTTGTATAAGTTTGCGAGAATTAAAGTCCGAAAAGTAAAAGAACAAGAATTTAAAAGCGAAAATTTAATTTGCATGAAACGTAAATTGCATGAAGTAATTGTGATAAATTAAAGTGCATGAATTTAAAGACGCGGAAGAGAAATTGCATGAAAGTAAAGTGCAGAATGTAAAGAAAACGATAAAGTGTAGAAGGTAAAGAAAGCGATGAAAAGAAGAAGAAAACTATGCTAGAACATGGATAAAAAGATTGATATTGTAGAGAATTCGTAGAGAATTTGATAGAGTTTGTATTGAAGTGTTGTTTGTGTTGGTCGGGGACCTTTTACAATGAGGTACATGCCTCCTATATATACTATTACAAACACAAAAATTAAGGAAAGAGAAAACAATTAAATAAAATAAATATTTCGGTCTTAATGATCGAATCAAAGATATGCTCTGTATTGCTTTCTCCTTAATCACACGTTTATTTTTTTCTTCATGCGGCTTCGTTGGAATTAATTTGCTAATTATGTTGAAATTTCGGTCTTTAATTCTTCCAATTAGCCATAATGTTAATTCGTTGCCATATATCGCCGTTGCTTCAATATTTGGTATGTGGTATTAATACCAAATAATAAATCTCGGCAAATCTTAATAATAGTGATGATGATAATTATACCAAATAATCGTAATAATTATTATTAAATGTTGTAATCTTCCTCGCAACCAACGGATTCAGCCTAACGGGCCGATGTGTAAAAAATAGGTACAAACATAGCCCCCCCAGTTCCTTGAGCATCGTCTCGAGCCATATGATTAAGGGACTATTGAACAAGTTGGCCAAAAGAAGAAGGTAATATCAAATAATTTAGGCCGTGATCATAGAAAAAATGATCTCATTATGGAGGCGGCCAACGATGCTTAATTGCGAATTTGGAAACTTCTTTGTTTTCGGCCTTTTGTTTAATATTTTTAAGGCCGTGAAGCGTCAAATTTGAACCCCATGCAGTAAGTTCTTGATCTTCGGCCATTATGTAGGCCGAATTTTTATGCTTATATGCTCTTAAAGTATCAACTTCGGCTTCTAATTTAAATTGAGCCGATTACGATTTTTCCAAGTCGGCTTTATTTCCGACAACCAAATCAAAACATTCAATTTCTTCAACTAATTGAAATTCTTCTAGATCACCTGAATAATTACTGTTGACATTGATATTTAATTCAGGCATGTGTGGATCTTCAAGCTTGGGTTCATCTTCCACAATTACGTTGGAATTATTCTCTTCATATTGGGTAGTTGAATGAGGTAGATGAAAGACCATTGACATCATATATGCATGTTGTCATGCTCGATATGCTTCCTCATATTTTCTCCTCCTCTCCAAGCTCTCTACCTCATGCTTTCGTCAATCCTCTTCGAGTTTTTCTTTACGTTTTTGAAAATATTCATTCAACTCTTCTTGGCTTTTTCGGTAGCTTTCGTGCAAAAACTCTTTGTTCTTTTGTATAGCCTCCAAAATTTTCCAACAATTACGTTGGTGATTCGAAACAATTTCGGGTTGTATCATTGGCGTTTGCGAATTCCATGCTGCATGGCTATTGAAATCCATAAAACTTGTGTATGCCGCATAACTATATCTCCCGTCGACACCATATATTGAACTTGAGCCGTTTAAATTCGGCTCGTAGAAACTCATTTGTGAAAACACCTAATACATTGGGGTCCCACTGGGCGTGCCAAAAGATGTTTGCTCAAAAATGGTCTCGGCCTAATTGAGGCCGAGATCCTTGGCTACAAATGTCCTTCTGTTGCGCGGGCGTGCCAACTTGCGGCCGAGACGGTCAAGCGAGGTTTTGATTGATGTAGTATGCCTGATCTGACTTCTTCAAATGATTGTCGGCCGAGGAAGGAACCCTCTCGGCCGTTAGGTTCTGGTGCCTGTGTTACAAGGACTTTCGGCTAAGCGTCGCCGGGATCTTCAAATACGTTTACTTCCTGGGTGAACTCGAATGTTCGGGCGATTGACGAAAGATCTATCGGGTGGAGATACTCGCAAATCACCGTGAACACGAAGATGAAACGGATTCGGTTGTTCTAGCGTTGTAATGTGATGTGTGTGTGAACAGCGAATCGCATTGACCCAATTCGGACTGGCCGAAAGAGATCAATGGACGAAACTTCTATGTTACAACTACTCCTATGTGCGATAAATAAAGTGCATGAATATAAAGAACAAGAAGATTAAAGTGCCGAAATGTAAAGAACAAGATAATTAAAGTGCCGAAATGTAAAGAACTGAATTAAAAATAAAACAAAGAAAAACAAAGAAATAAAATTAGGTTTGAAGTTGATAGGGAAGGTAAAGTACCTAAGCAATAGAAAGATAAGTTGTGTGTAAAGTTTGTGTATTGATTTGTTTGAGTGGTGCAGTACCTTTTACAATGAGGTACATGTCTCCTATATATACTATTACAAACACAAAAATTAAGGAAAGAGAAAACAATTAAATAAAATAAATATTTCGGTCTTAATGACAGAATCAAAGATATGCTCCGTATTGCTTTCTCCTTAATCACACGTTTATTTCTTTCTTCATGCGGCTTCGTTGGAATTAATTTGCTAATTATGTTGAAATTTCGGTCTTCAATTCTTCCAATTAGCCATAATGTTAATTCGTTGCCATATATCGCCGTTGCTTCAATATTTAGTATGTGGTATTAATACCAAATAATGAATCTCGGCAAATCTTAATAATAGTGATGATGATAATTATACGAAATAATCGCAATAATTATCATTAAATGTTGTAATCTTCCTCGCAACCAACGAATTCGGCCTAGTGGGCCGATGTGTAAAAAATAGGTACAAACAGAGTGACATGGTGGGCTAGGTGAGGGTTTTGGCTTGGTGTAAGGTAGTATAGTCCATTAAAATGCTTGTCCAGGTCAATTGTCCTCTTCATTTCCACATCCTGCACAACACAAAAATCCGGATAAAATATCACAATGCATTTCAAGGCTCGAGTCAATTTACTCACAAATATCAAGTTTACTCGAAATTTAGGAACATGTAAGACACCATCCAAAGATAATTCTTGAGACAATTTGATAGATCTAATGCTCTCAATTGCAGCTTGTCCTCCGTTGGGTAAACCAACAAAATCATGTGATGTCTTGATGTTATTGTAAGTAGGAGTGAAGTGTGATACATGATCTGTTGCTCCACTATCCACAATCCAGTATAATGTACAATACGAATCATGATGTGTAGCATTGCAAGTAGGTGTGACTATGCGTCGGAATGGTGTAGGATAGGTAGGTATGTCATATCTGTTTGTTTGACTTTGGACAGTGTGTCCTTGTGTGTTGGCCATGATGCCAGTTTGGTGGTGTCTAGTTTTGAGTGTTTGATGTGTTTGCGGAAGATGGGTGAGTCTCTAGAGTCACCAAGATCGGTGCTCTGATACCATAAGAAAATATGAATGTAATAGTCTTGTATTAATCATAATAACAGTACAACAACTTGGTATATATACATCTAGCAATGTGTTCTATTCTAGGAAAAACACAATTATTATGATTAAGATCCTGTCAACATTCATGAACATGATATATGCAATTACCAATCCACTATTCACTCCATCATATCTTAATGCTTGAATGCATAAGAATGAATTACTTCTTTCCTTTAATACGCTTTAATTTGGTCGACATTCTGCCAGACAATGAAACTGTACGGACCAAACTCCTTGATCGACATGCACTTTGGACTGAACTGGTGACTAAAGACAAGGCAGTGAAGTTTCAACGCAATGCTTTAGACAAGTGCAAGATTTCTTAAGATTTATATGTTTTACAAAATTCATTGAATATATGGAAACTTGGGACCCCTACGAGGAAATCATCAACAAAATAACAGAAAAGAAAATTTCTTTGAGGAATGATCGAGGTTGTGGTTAGCCTCAAGTAGGGTTGGAGGACTTGGAGTTCTATAGGTTTTCTTGATTTGATTTTCCGGTATCCCATCTCCAATCTTGCAAGTTTTGAAGACAATACAACGCAAACTAACAAAATATTGGTACGTACTTAAATATTTTGATGAAACAAATTCAAAGTTCCCATATTCCACAGCAAATTCAACCGGAATTTGATGAAAAAAATCAAGAAGTTATATAAAAAGATAAATAAAAGTAACATCAATCATGGAGAGAAAGGAGTTTGTACTTACTAGCATACAGTAATATTGGCAACCAAAAACAAAGAAATAGTGGTAAATGTAAGATTTATTGCAAGTTGCAACCAAACATTCCCTGGCCTTTGAGTTTTAGAGGATTTGTTACAATCGCAAATAAGGATCACAATGTGAAAACAAGGTCAATATATATATACAAGTGTACAAGTATTCAATCAAGGTCGGTCCTGGCCAGTATCTACTTCTGGGAACCTTATCTCATCACTGGAGAAAATTAGCAAGGGGAAACCTTCTACAACAACCAGAAGTCATTGCATTTTATGGAAAATTTTGCTGTCACTTTCAAGTTTTTCTACTCTGTTCCTTCAACTGTGCGTGCTAATCATGCATGTTATAACCTAGCTAACACAATAGTCTTACTACCAAAAGTAATAGAAAATGCATATAACTTTCCTGAAAAGATTAAGATTATTGATAGATTAGTAGTTGGAGAATTATGATAGCTAACAAGCTTTCCGAGAATAAGAAGACATAGTTTGTTATAGACCCTAAAACATCCATAGATGGACTAGTCCACTTGTGCTAGCTTACAGCTTTCCGAGAATTTCCTCAGCCTCTCTCCGTCTCCATTTCTCTTTCTTTAGGGCAGCAGCTGATCATGCAGCAGTACCCTTTCCACCTGAGGCGGAGCTAGACGCGGTGGCATTGTTGCGCTCGGCATGACAAAGCTGGCGAAGTTTGGTAGGAACATACCAAACAGATAGCTGAGGATGTTCACCGAAAATGGCATCAATGTCCCAGCCTCGGGGTGCAGTTATTTCCACCACAGACCTGTAACACGCCTGCATCCACGCCCCGATGTTCTGGCCTCGCAGCTTGCACTCTCGCCTCAACGCATTTGAACGCTCCTCGTCCAGGCAACGCAGCGCGTAGCAGTGAACGTAATGCCGCATTTTGGGCTTGTTGATGTGGTTGGCTCCTTCTTCTTTCGCATACCTAAACACCTTGTTTGTCATCTGTAGATCAAAATTAATTTTGCAATAAATTAATTCAAAATTGATAGCAGCTACTATATATTATTGATTGAAATAACTCATCGCAGTAATTTTGTCAAATCTCAATTATGACCGTTATTCCCTACTGATTATAATGATTAACTACTGTTTTACCACAGTAACAAAGCATGGGTTTACGTACCTTGGTGGGACATTTTTCACCACGCTTCTTGGCAATCTTCTGGACCTGGGTCAAAAACTTGTAGAGATGGAAGAGGTAATCCAGTCCGTTATTTTTGCCACGTACCACCTCCCCAGCCTCTGTCACGATGAAGGGGTGCTCCCTCTGTCTCTTTCTCCCACCACCCCTCTTTGCTAATGCCCTACTCGGCTGCTCCCCTCCTCCTCCATTGATGCCGTCCTCGTTCTCTTCATTCTCATCATCAACCCCCTCGTTACTACTCCTATGCCCACCTCCCCTCCTAATCCTCCTCAGCTCCCTCTTCCGCTTTTTCGCCGCCGTAACCCCCTCACATGCTGCTTCTCCATCACTCCCCACCATCTCTGTTGAGATATTAATCCCACATCGAGAATATGAGACCTTATCTGTGGGTTAATAAGGGTTTGGGCCACTCCATCTATTGCCAATTGGTTTTGGATGTGAACCCCAGACTACTTTGTCATGGTATCAAAGCGGGTTACCCATGTCCACGTGTGAAGCCCAATGGCTACACGAATTCCACGTCACCCTAAATGTTGTCCACGTGTTAGGATTGAAAATTCGCCACACGTGCGGAGGCGTGTTGAGATATTAATCCCACATCGGGAATATGAGACCTTGCCTGTGGGTTAATAAGAGTTTGGGCCACTCCATCGCCGACAGCCCTGTCCAACCATATATGATTATATTCCATGCATCAATATCACATTATAAGCATACAGACATATCGAATTAATACTTCCTTTCTTTCCCCGTAAACAAATGTGAATATATAGACATTTATCCATGAAAACTCAAATCAGGTCTTTCAATTCAACAAAATAAAGCTCTTGATATTCGAATCCTTTGTTGATCGATCTCTTTAATTTGAAGAGAACAAGATTAAATCAAAATCATATGCTCATCAAAGTCTCGATCGAATGCAAATTAATGTAATTTTTTTTTTTAACTCTGTATAAACACCTAACATTAATTAATATTGCAAAGATTAATTAGGTTTAGCTAGTGACATTTTACCAGGCTAAAGTTTGCTTTGTTTGCTAATTAGCTAGTGACTCCCAGAAGACTTTCCGTTCGGACCTCCCTGAAATTAAAGCTTGCAAAATTTGCTAGTATGGGCGTAATGGAATTTCAGGACTGAGATTATTGGTGTTGGTGTAATAAGATGGTAGTTTTTCCCCTTCCATCTATCCATTATAAATAACCGAAAAAAAAAAATAAAAAATCGCAGAACTATACGGTGCAATACCATTTAAGGCAACCCAAATTTTGACAAAAAATCTTGTGCATAATAGCTAATAATTAAGCTGGATTTTGCAGGCAGGTTCAGTAACCAGCCACTGTTCTTCTTCCTGCATATCAAATAAAAACATATATACCTCTCAACCTTTCCCAGAAAGCAAATAAGCACATTACTAACCATCATCATTACCTTGCAAAATACGTTACACAAACCATAGGGAAAGAGAGTCGTCATAAAGTCATTATTTGATAACTTAACTCAGATAGAAAGTTAGGTCCACACTGAGTTTTGGCACTTTATTAATTAGGTTTTGGATAATATATAGAAACTCTACATACAGATATAGTGATACCAGAGACCACCACAAATGGCGGTTTCAGCTTTAACGATCGACAACTCGGACCACCCTCCTTTAGTACGTCCACATGTAATCAGCCTCTGCGGGAGCCAAGGCCTCGATCGGGCTCTTCGGTCAGTGGCGGCACACCAGTTACCTAGCGAGCTCCAGTCGCCGAGGTCGAATTCGAAGGAGCCAGTGGTGCTGGAGTAGTAGGGCTGGTGAGGCTGCATTCCCTGTGAAAATAAGAAGGGCAGCTGGAGATTCTCCTCGAGATACCCGAGGCTGCTCGGAAAGTCAGAGAGGCCACCAAAGCCGTGGACGTGGAGCGAACTAGTTTGGTGCTGCGGCAGAGGAGTGAGGTCCAAGGAAGTCATGAGGTCGTCGGAAGTGCCGGTGTTGGTGGAGAAACAGGACACATGCTCCATTGGGGTACGGTTGTCATGGGAGCAGCTGTCACGGTCGGTGAGAGAAGCATTGGTTGGGTAGTAAGGGGAGGAGTCGAAAAGTGGTGGCAGTGAGATCGAGGAGGAAGAAGACGAGCTGGGTTCGGCAGAGTACCCGCCGGACCCAATCATTCGGGTCTCCTTGCATTCGGGTTCATTAATCTTCATGGCCTTCTGGAAAACCCTCGAAAGGATCCACTGATTCCACTCCTGCATGCATAACTTTTGGGATCAAATTATCAATGTTTGATGCTTCGATTTTTTTTTACCAAAGTTCGGAAATAATTAGATGCGATGAAGTATGGGTTGGTAAAGAGAATGTCACACAATCTCTTTAATACTTGAATTATCTAGCTAGAGGTTGAGGTAGTATTAATGTGGAGGGAACATAATGGAGTGGACATGGCAGAAAATATATATGTTTGATATGCATTATTTGTATACTGAAAATGTGTGACATTAACTGAGAACGATATGCAATATTGGTACATAGGAAAGCATGAATTAAATAGATGAATCAGTGGACTACTATATATATGATCCACCATCAACGAATTTTACCTAACCATGTACATTCATGGTCACTAGTATATTGTTCGATATACTTAAATTAATTAAGTGCATGATCATGAGGTTTGGAACATTACGTGTGCGTTTGACTGAGGGAGAAGAGAAGCACCGTACCTGGGAAGCAAATAGATCTTCAAGGCGGTACTCGTGCATGACCCAGTTACTCCTGACACCCTTGGGAGCTCGGCCGTGGTAAAAACCAGAGTCTTCTTCATTCCAATAAGGGAACAACTCTTGGAGCTGTAAATCTCTCGGTCTTTCCCGGTGTCTTTCCAGTACCCGGCTTTAGTGGCACGGTTGGCGCGAAGTCCGGTCGGGTATTTCTGGTCGCGCAGGCTGAACATGTCCCACTCTTTCTCCCCCATTTTTGCTTTCTCTGATAAACCGGAAACATATCGATCAATTAGAATACACAGTTTTACGAAGATCCAAAATATGAGCGTTTGTATAGTGAAGATCGATGGATATGCATGGTTGAACTTAATGTAACTGAGTTACACTACGTACCAGGGAGTTGCCAGGGCTCGCACTTGTTGAGGTCAACGACTTGGGATATGGGGCCACTGGTGAAGTTGGAATTTATGACCTTGTTATGTAGATAGTAGCGGATGAGCTCCTCGTCGGAAGGGTGGAAGCCTATGTTACACTTACACCGATACTCCGACACTCCTAATACACCGATACTGATACGATACACCAAAATGTGTGTCCGATACGCCACGTGGTGTGTCCAAAAAAGTTGACTTTTTGGACACGTTGACCGACACGCCACGTCAGCCTGAGACACGCCATATCAGCATCCGACACGCCACGTCAGCGTCCGACACGCCACGTCAGTGTGTTGACTGGAAAAAAAAACAAATACCTAATCAAAGAGGAAGCGTCTAACATAGAAGAGGAACAACGAAAAACTGAAAAAGGAAGCCGAGGGGAGGGTGTTCCAGATGCGACACAGCTAGTACGAGTCGATCTAGAATTGGCCCGTCCATTCTTGCGCGGTGAGCTAGAGTCGATTGACGAGAATCTGCCAATGCTAGTACGAGTCCTTGAGTGAATCCTTGAGTCAGTTTGAGCGGGTGAGTGCTGGCACAAGCACGGCACATTTCTGGAGCACCTTATCGACATGTACCGCATCCTCAACCTCGCCATCTTCGACCCTTCCACCGGCGTCGCCTTTCTCTGTTAGTTTTCTCAGGCGGAGAGAGATCGGCGTCGCCTTTCTCTGTCACAGCTACTCTTCCTCTGCCGACGTCGCCTCCGCCTACAACCGCCGGCCACCTAAACCCTCTCTTTGGTTGTAAGGTCAGTCTTAATCTCAGCTTTGAAGTCTTTAGTGATTGCAGGAGGAGATGTTTGCAAAATTAAGTTTATACCTGCTAGTATTAGATCATCAATTAGCTGAGAGTTTGTAGGAGGTCAGGTTTTATACTGGGTGAGAAACATCGGATTGCTTATTTGTTTATCTTTGCTCTGTTAATTGTTAAAATGTTATGATATGCTGATGTGTCTATACTGCTGTGTGTCTATCAACTTGAATCATTTTATCTATCATGGATAAAGGATGATGCCAATGCATGTGTGCCTTGCTCTTCTATATTTTGAATACCTCAGTTATGGGGTTTTAGGCAGTTGGTGTTGTTATGGGGTTAGGAATGTTTCCTTTTCATTCAGTTTAATGAATGTGTTGAATTAGATATAACTATTTGGTAATCATCCTTTAGATTAAATATTGACTCTCTTTTATGTTATTTGTTACAGTTATGCAATTGCTTAAATTTAGAACATTATTTAAGCAATGTGATGAATTTATTCATATTTGAGTATTTTTTTATTAATTAGATATATATAAATAAGTAATTATATTTGCCGTGTCCAAGCCGTGTCGAAAATGCAGTTTTTGAGTTTTGCCGTATCACCGTGTCGGTACGTATCGTGTCGCCGTATCCGTGTCCGTGTCTATGCAACATAGGTGGAAGCGAAACCCTGGAGGCAGTTGGTTGTCGTACACTCGTACTCGTGGAGGTTCATGAGGTCCATAATTTCAAGGAAGAAATTCAGGAAGCTAGGGACGTACGTACTCAAAGGTTTTTGGAGAGAAACCTAGGTAGGAGACAGGCTCGGACATGAGATTTTGAGGCCTGAGTCGAACTCTCAGAGTTGAGCCCTTAATTTTTATATATATATATATATATATATAAAATAGCATATAACATCCAAAAATATATAGGATTTTTATGCAAAATACTTCTTATGCAAATAGGATTCCAAAACATTGATGGTTTAGTAATCTTAATTGTATTATAAATCTTATCTATACAACAAATATTTTACCTAATCGTGTTTGGCTGCTTCTATTTAATATTTTAACTTTTTTATGGGTACAAATTTAAAGTAGTAATTGATGGTTTGGGCCTCTCATCACGTGTAATTGTCTTTGTTTTAGGATAGTTGTCTTTAATTCATGTCAGATTGCACAGCCAAAAAGCTATTGGAAAAAAAAAAAAATTTGGACAACTATAAATTTTTTTTTTTGGGCCCTGAGTCCCAAGCCTCTTGTGCCTCTATTCAAATCCGGGTCTGGTAGGAGAAAGCACAAGTTGATGAGACAATATACGAAAGTTGTGGGTGGCTGGGGAGGCAGGAAGTGTGAGTGTATATGTAGGAAGGATGCAGGTGGGAGGGTTTGGTTTTTGAAGTGGAAGAGGAAGAGTGTGGGATGGGTTTTCCATAGGGATGAGTGTTGATGAATGTGAGTGACAGAGGGGAAAAAGCTAGGCAAGGAGAGGCTAGGGATAGATATGGCTGCAAAAATCTCTGTGTTTTCTCAGTTCTCTCCTCTTCTGTTCTCTCCTCTGAAAGTTTGCAGGTCTTCCTCCTCTGTCAGTGAAGGAAATGAAGGAGTGGGAAACAGAAAGAAGTTTAAGGATTGAGATTTTCACATATTGTTACCATTAATCGATAAAGCTGTGGCCTATCACCTCAAACAGCATCAATAATGCGAACGGAGCCAGTTTAATACCCACCCCCAAAGGCCCAAACTATCTTCCATATTTTCAATTTTTCTTTTTTGCTTTTTCTCTGCCAAAAAGTCTCATACTTTTTGCAAATTTCTCTGTGAGATTCGCTGATGATCAAAATCTCTGTTTCTTAACTCACCAATGCCCATTATTTTTACCCATTAGACAAAATGCATGGTTAAGTGAAAACTTCCATTAGGTTGGACTGTTGGAGCAGTTTGTTCATTACCAAAACCTACAAATAGTAGCGATCATTTGGTCCATTTTCAGATAACTAAATTGGAAAAACAAGAGAGTGACAATATCCCATGTTTTTGAATATTTTCTTTCGTAATAATCAGGTGAGATAGCTTCTGACCTCTCGGCCTTTTTACCATATTGACGGATAGATGCCCTACAGTGTAGCCAAGCAAATCTTGCTTGAAGTAGACTTTTTCCCATTTAAAACTGTGGAGAGGGTAAAGGGGAATAGGCGTTCATGGTTGTTGCAGTGCATTCAATACTTTGATTTTCCACAACGAGCGGAGCCTTGCTTGGCCTTACATATATACAGTGTTGGCGGATTTTAGCTCATAGTTTGGATTCAAGTCCGTTCCTTGATTTGAATGTTGTATCGAGTGCTAAAATGTCGAAACCGTAAGCCGTTAAACAAATTTATTCGATAGCACACACAACAAACAATGACTAATAACCAAAGACGATTCTAAACGGTATAAAATTTTCAGAAACATATCGAAACTCTGCAACAGTAGAAGAACTTCATCTCTGGCCCCGTGTGGGACTATTTGGAAAACGGGGTTGGAAAGACGAAATGATGAATTAGAGCATGCGTGAAGTCCTTTCAGCGATCCATCACATCTCAATGGTGGTGGGTTTGGGAAGAGATTGGCATAATGGATTTCGACACGTCGTGCTCGTTTTTTGATAGACCCCAAAAACCAAAACAGGCTTTGTATCTGCTCATCAATCTGCACGCAAACGTTGTCTCCAGCACACAAATATTAACTATAATTTGACAGAAGATGGGACATGGCGTTTGGCTTTATTGCACATTTGAGAGGTGGGGTGAAGGTGGCGAAATTCTCAAGGCTATTCCTACTCCCTTGTTCATGTCACAGGCTCACAGCAGTGGTTAAACAGAAGAAAACAATGAAATCCCAGGACGATATTCTCCCATTTTGGTTTTGGCCACACCTCGATTATCTTCAGCTAGCTGCTTTTGAGGTTGCTTGTTGGCTTGTGGAGTTTGCGTGTGTGGATAACTGGATTTGCAATTACTCAACTAGCTAGATGCCCTAACCTAAGTAACGGATATGATCATGGTATTTATCCTAGAATAGAGTTTCTTCAGTTATGGCGGAAGGCAAATTAAGCATATGCATATTTCTTTTTCGATATCCACATTATTGTGTTGTCCAGTATATATGCTTATCCATACAGAATAAAGAGATGTGTTCAGATTATTTGATTTTTAATTTGAAGCCTATATCATGAATCGAAAGATGATTTGTTTAATTAGTAATAGACCAATGTTTGGTTAGTAATGTTATGTTTAGGACTATCTTGAAAGTACGAAATGAGATAATGCTAATCTTTCTAAAGCTCACTGGAGT
>NC_020493.1:3712720-3725436 GCF_000184155.1 Fragaria vesca subsp. vesca | reverse complement strand
TTTAGTATCATTATCGTCCAACAATCACTGTTATGGTAGTGTCATTTGTGGAGCAACTGTTTTGAAGCTGCTGTGGCCCCTGTGGGACAGAACTTCTCCAAGCAAATGTAGGCTGTTTAGGTTGTGGAGCATCTGTGTCGCTACTTAGCATGAAAACAACCTCCGGCATGATTGGCCTATCTGCGGCATCATCTTGTACACAAAGAAGCCCGATATGAATGCATCGCATTACTTCTCTTAAGGAATATGCCTTGGCCAGTTCTTCACCTACAAAGTCCACTCCCTTGCCTTCAGTCCACAAGTGCCATGCCTGGACATATTAGTAATGTACGGTACGGTGGCTTAGAATAGTAGTGTGTTGTTCAAAAATTCATAGTTTCAACGTGATTAGTGTGAGCTTATAGGCTAGAAAGCCGAGCTGTTGTTCATGGAAGTTTGCTATTCTTCTTGCTGATTTCCAATACCAAGACCCCAAAGCTGTAGACATCTGATTTTTCTGAAAATATTCCTCCCATGGCATACTCCGGAGACATATAGCCTCTACAAAGGGAACTCGTTAGAACTTGACATCACAAAATAGCTTCTTGCTCCTGTTAAGAAAATTTTAACCAAAATTTGTACTTTAAAAGCCACATTCAGGTAAGAATGTAACTAATCTTCAGTTATATTCGTATGCTAAGACACTAAAACGTTTGTTGTGATTAGTGTAACTAGCTAGTCTGAGAATAGGATAAAAATGACGCTTACAATGTTCCGACAACTTTCTGTGTATTCTCTAGATCTGTCCCATCACTCCCATGAACAATACGTGCCAACCAAAATCTGAAATTTTGGGTTTCATTTTCTCATCCGAATCTTATCAGCCAATTCATACTTCCCTGCATTTCCTGTGGTCTTTCCTGATTTTGCAAATATCACAATCAACTGTGAGTCGGAGTGACAATAAATAAGAAAAGTTGGTTCAATTAGGTCACCTACTTCACTACAGGAAGGCTACATAATTTAGTATATCAACTAGTATATGCATGATACAGATTACTTGATCATGGAGTACTCTTTCTCTTACCTCTTTGGTGAGCTCGCATCCTGTAGAAACCAAACACAATGGCACCCAAGATACTGATCAAACAGATAGCTGTGAGACTGACAATTAATTTTATTGGCCTTCCTTCACCTGAAAAACGAATTTATAATATACAGATCATGAAACAATCAAAAAGCTCATGCTAATTAGAGTTCTGTGAGCACTATAATATCATTTACCCAGTTCTGCTCTTGCTACCCGAATAAAAACATCAACTCCACCAGAAGAAAACTGTTGTATATCAATAAGATCTTTGGACCAGACCAAACAACCAATACTATTAACAAATGCATAAGCCAGACAAGAACAGTTATTTAGGCATCGGATCTTGCAGTTTTCAGATGTGTCTGAAACGAAAGAAGCATAGAATTCATGCAAATCTGGTACTTTTAGCCTTACCATCTTCAAAAACCCATCATCTTCTTTTTCTCTTGCTGCAACTGACCGATTTGTTTGTCTCTGACAAAACATTTTGCTTTTCCTCACACACCTTCCAGTCCAGTTCCCTTTGCTCCATTCCTGGTCTGATTTGGGAACAAACCCTTTCAAACACTTGCAGATTGGAGATTCAGAAGCTTTGCAAACTCCGAAAGATCCACAAGCACCATAAATGTCACATGGATGCTTTGGTGCCGCCACGCCAAGAGTCCAGTTAGAAACTTCAACTGAAGCCATAAACTTGGTTATACCTTCAGAAGAGATTTCTTCATAAGTTGGGTAAAGTAGTCTACCCCAACTTAAGTACTTTCTTCCTTGCTCCACATTATCATCTAGAGTAAACCCACTCCGATATTGAGAGTTCATTTCAGGTATCCCAATAAACCTTGATTTATCCCATGGACCACTTCTCCAATAGGGTGCTGAATCCGTTCCATTATTGACCCAAACAAACACTTGTGATGGCGTCTCTGCTGACAATCCAACCCAGAATCTGCCAACAGATGGATCATTTTCACTTTTCCAAGAAGTCAAGACATTCCTCTTCCCAGATTTGCTATCGAATCCCAGCAGCTGAGTCGGTAACATAGTGTCACCAGGATGATCAAAGCTCTGCCATACTACTCCATCGGCTTCTACATCATTTTTCACAACAAAATTTCCACTATCTAACAGAAGTGCAACAACTGAACTAGTATTAGATGTTGACACCTGACTCGTAACATTGCTTGACCACACCGAATTCTGCTTCCCATCTACAAGCTCCAAATTCCTATTTCTACCAAGTCTTAGACCTGCCAAGCCATCTGAAACTGCAAGAGGCCTTTCCCTATTGGCCACCCACACTTGTTTACGAGGATATATATTCTTGTGCCATAACCCAACATACTGCTTACTCGAATCATTAAAACTAAAGAAACCCAATTCGAAAATCCGGCCAGGGGAGACTAGAGTTTGTCCTACTGCTAATGGTTTGGAATTAGTGATCTCTTGAACCTCAGCACAATAACACCCTAAACTAAGCAAGCTCAAGATCAACAACAACATCAAAAACATAATGGAATTCAAACCCCTAATCATCTCTGCTCTAAAACCCATACGCATCAGACTAAGTTTAGTTGCTGAACATTGAATTTATACAACTTCCATCATCAAAATGACAGAAGTATCATATCAAGCTGTGTAATGATGCATGTTCAGAACAACAAATACGAAACGTATTTGACTGAACCGGTTTTAAAAGGTGGACGCACCAGGCGGCCTGGACCCAGTCCCACTATGTTCCGCCTAGCGGCCCAAAGGCTCCCCCTAGCCCACTTGGACCTAGTCTACCTTTACTTTGTTTTTTTTTTTTTTTTTTTTTTAGAAGAATATTTAACCCTAATTGTGTGAAATAGCATAACCCTGAAATGGCGCCAAGTTCCACATCATGACATTGATATCCATGAATGCAGCTCTGAAATCAACATCGGTTTAAAATCAGTTAGTCTTTGTCTTTGGAGTTATAAAGATAATGTCGAATTCAGAGTCTTAATGTGAGACATTTTCTAGAAGATGACGGATTAGGAAAAGGAAAGAAAGAAATAACTAGGAAATTTATGTCATAAGATGTATACAAACATTCAATTGAAAATGCTCATATATTCAAAAGGAACTTTGTTGACATACCTATCTAAACATAGAAAACTTCTTCATTGGTGAATGTATGTAATGATTTTGGAGGAAAATGAAAGACATACAATCGAAGCTTCAAGAGAAAACTTTGGTTCAAATTTTCGTGCATACCATTAGGTACACGAACGTAGTAGGTGTGTTGAACCTTGGAACGTCAAAAATCACATACGTCAAAAATTACATTATTATAAACGAGATGATTTGTCATTTCGTAAAGTTAGAGAGTTCCACAAATGAGATGAAATGCGGATGAGTGAAATAAAAATGGTATATTGGAGTCATGTATTCCTATAATGATTTCGAACCCATGCCATGACATATCATAACCTAAACCATGCATGGAATTGGCTCGAGCATGCTTAGAACACCTAATAGGCTCCCCCTAGCCCACTTGGGCCTAGTCTACCTTTTACTTTTTTTTTTTTTTTAGAAGAACCTTTGACCCTAGTTGTGTGAAATCACAGAACTCTGAAATGGCGCCAACTTCCACATCGTGACATTGATATCCATGAACGCAACTCTAAAATCGACATCGGTTTACAACATGTCATTAAAATCAGTTAGTCTTTACTCTTTAAGGCTGATATCAGTAGGTATACCGATTTTGTTTATCAATACCATGTACTAATCAACTTATAATTGGTAGACCAAATCCTCTACCAAAACCAACTATCAAAGTTGATATACTAACTTAATTGGTACGGTTGATTGGTTTCGACATAGACCAAATTGCCATCCCTGTTAGTCTTCATCTTTGGAGTTCTGTACGTGCTTCTTTGGAGGTGAAGAAGCATTGTACATTTGTATGTCACTATTTGCTATTTGCATGTGTAATAGTTTAAGAACAAATGTGTAAAAGAGGCTTGTGACAATGGAGATGGCTTTGGCTATGAAGTATTTCTGTAGTTATTACATCTAACTATAGAATTATATACATATTTGCTTGTACACCAAGAATGGATGGACGAGCAAATAAACAGGTAGCAAAAAATGTTGTATCCATATGTTGCTTGTCACCTTCCATCTACCACTGTAATAGTGACATGGTTTACAGAAGCTAAATCTGGGGTTTCTTCTTCTGTACTAAAAGTTGTATCCACATATTTCTTGATTGAAGTAAACATGGGTTCTCTAGGCAATGGGAGATTTGCAGTTTCACTCTCCAGCATTAGCACCACTGCTGACATGGTTGGTCTCGAATCTGCGGAATCTTGCACACACAACAATCCAACATGTATGCATCTCACTAGTTCAGATCGATTATTACAAGTTTCTGCAATGGAAGGATCAATGAGATCCTCTGGTGTATTTGCATTCCAGAGATTCCATGCCTGAAAAACATTCCATCATATCATAGTTTCAGTATATGCGCACAGAAAGATTAAACATAGCATCTAACAGTAACATTATACATATTGTACTCACATATCCAATAAGGCTCAAGTGTTCTGAGGTTCGTAAGCTAGTGTTCCTCCGGCCACTCACAATCTCTAGCAGCAATACCCCAAAGCTATAGACATCCGACTTCACTGAAAACAGACCTTCCATTGCATATTCAGGTGACATATAACCGCTGCATTGTAGAATCGACATGTAAACATTAGATTGATAGACCTTTGACAAAGACAAATGAGGTTAGATGCGTCAACAGCTCAGACTTACTATGTGCCAACAACTCTCATCGTGTTTGCTTCGTGTTGGTTCCCCCCAAATATTCTTGCCATACCAAAGTCAGAAATTTTGGGGATCATATCTTCATCTAGCAATATGTTGCTAGCTTTCAAGTCTCGATGAATTATTCGAAGTCTTGAATCTCTGTGGAGATACAGGAGCCCTCGTGCAATCCCTTCAATAATCATGAAGCGTTTACTCCAATCTAGTAGCGCTTGCTTAGTTGCATCTGCCATTTCACCAAAAACAGAACTACTCAGTGAACTCCCTCTCATTACAATCTGTCTATTTTCATGTAGCTGTATGATACGAAAGGTTACTTCTGTTAGCTAAAGAGAACATACCGAAAAGAAAGAAATCCAAGCTTTTGTTTGGCATGTATTCATATAGCAGCATCTTTTCTTCTCCTTCAATGCAACAGCCTACTAGCCTAACAAGATTCCTGTGCTGTAACTTAGCAATCAAATTGATCTCATTCTTAAACTCCTCCAACCCTTGGCAAGATACTTGAGAAAGTCTCTTGACAGCTACTTCTTCTAACCCTGGAAGGACTCCCTGGAAATGAAATAAAGAGCGAAATCTTTAGTACATGCAGATCAGTTCAATATTTTCAGATATGTTCATCAATTATCATATAAATTCACCTTGTAGACAGTACCAAATCCCCCATTGCCAAGCTTGTTTACTAGAGAAAAGTGGTCAGTAGCAGCTGCTACACTGTTGAAATTGAATGATGGCAAATCAGGTCCATTTGCTTGATTCCCATCTACAGTCGGGTCAACTGATCCTGACATTTCTGTTGAGAATTCTTTGCTCTTGCCAGCATCATAAGTTGGCGTTTCACCGATTCTCAACCATGATATTGAAGTGGTGGGCAACACTGAAGATTTAAAAATGAATGAAGAAGTTAGGAACAGAATGGTCAAAACATTATATCATGTGCAGCTTCTCATTCACCAAAAAGAAGCAAATCCACATATCATACCTTTAAGTTTTCCTTTGAACCTCCATACTAGAAATATCAAGATGGCAACGAAGATTGCAACCGCTACAGAAATTAGTGATATCACAAGGGTGGATAGTTTCTTGCTGCCACCTATAGCCAATAAGAGAGCGAAGAAAAGGTATTTGAGCACCAAACTATGTAAAAAAAAAAAAAAAGACAATTCAGCTGATTGTTTCTGTAAGCCATTACAAAGACTAGTTCTACTACAAGCTTACTAAAAGTGGGATTCTACATGCTAAACCCTTTCTCTGCTATGTTCTGAATTTCAATAATTCCAATGTTTAACTATGACTAGAAAGAACCATCCATGCATGAAACCAAACAACAAAAACCTCAGCAACGACAAAAAAATCTAGCTAGTACTAATCCATCGACTAAAACTAAACAATCAAAACCAGCAACAAGAAAGAGAAACAGAATTTGAGAACCTAAATCGGCATGAGCAACACGAATATACAATGTGTTTCCCCCCTTTGAAAACTGTTGCACATCGACCAACTCAGTTGTCCAAATCATACAACCAAGTCCAGAAACATCTGCATAAGCAGTGCATGAACAGTTGTTCAAACAAGACTGCTCACAGCTGATCTGTGGACCTGTCACCACCACTAAGTCGGCAAAATCCGGCACCTTAGTACACTTCACCGCCACAAACCCATCCTCACCATCTTCAACATTAGTACTATTTCTCTGACACTTCAATGGTGTCTTCCTTTCACACCCCTCTGACCAGTTCCCCCAATTCTTTCGTTCAAATCCTTGCATACACTCACAACTAGCATCATCCGAAGCGCTACAAAGCCCGAAGTTCCCACACTTGTTATAAAGCTCACACCCGCTGCTCTTGTTCGGCTGAGACATAAGATCAACCCACTTGTTCAACTCATCCACCCAAATACTCTGCTCTTCATAACCATCCCACCTAATCTGAAACCTCAGCCTATCTGACACATTCCACGGTGTGTAAGACAAGTAGGTGCTCCCATTTTGGTCAGCACGATCCGTTAGACTAAACCCAGCAGCGTATCTTGTAGGCATATCAGGAAGACCAATAAATATCAACTTGTTCCAATGCCCACTTCTCCATCTCCGTTCAGAACCATTCCATATCATAAGCTGTGGTGCTGCTCTGGGATCAACCCCAGAGAAATAGTCACCTGGAGCTGGATCGTTGGCTGATTTCCATGACCTGAAAGCACGATTCTCTCCTTCTTTAGCGTTCACCTTCACTCTCATCCCAGGCAGAAACGTATCAGTAGGATTATCAAAACTCTCCCAATATGACTCGTTGGTTTCATTTGTCGAAAGCACAAGATTTCCTGTATCTCTCAGGACTGCAGATGTGTTCTTGGGTAGTGATGAGACATTGCTGGACCATATTTCAGTGCTGTTTCCTTCTAGAATCACCAGGTTTCCATCGCTTCCGATTGTTAAGACTCCAGTTTTATCAGAAACAGGGCTCTCTCTGTTTGCGACCCAAACGATCGCCGGGTCTGAAAGTTTGTAGTACCAAATACCGACGTAGCGAAACGATGAATTCCCCGGACTGAAGAAGCCAAGCTCGAAGGTTTGGCCATTGGAGATCAAAGTCTGGCCGTCTTTTATAGTCTGACCTTGTGTGATTGAACTCGAAGCAGAGCAAATCAGAGGAACAGAGCAAGAAACAATTAGAAAGATAGAAAGAAGCTGGAAAACAGAACCTGGGTTTTTACCAGTGATGATTTCCATTTGAGAGGCTCACAGAAATGCAAGCATTCTATGGTCTGGAATGTCAGAAACTACACAAAATGAATGATTGAAGCGTGTGAAAGGTGTGAAGTCGGCAGAGAGGGTGTTCAACACATGGGGTTGGCTGGTGGTACTTTCGTCGTCGGTTGTTTAAGTAAAGGTTTTAGACTATGGAGTTGGACCAAACAGCGCTGGATACGGTAATCGTTTTCGCTTTGACTTACTGACTGGCTTTGTTTTCGGTGGTTTGGAATTATGCAGAGGACTAGAATATGTTGAAGTACTCAAGTAGACGAAGAATCTATTCCAATATTGCATGAGCTCTTGCGTATATAGATAGACGCGTTTTAACAGACACACATTTGTATTATTATGATTGATGTAAGACGTGCCGGCAAGTAAAATTCTTATATGTGATGATTCATTATCACAGATTAGAAGTTTGAAACTATGAATCATTGATCTAATGATCACGACAAAAGAAGTAGATCAAAGTAGTAGAGTAGACCTTGGTACCGTACAGAAAACCGTATATGGAGTTTTTTTTTGGCTGAAATACGAGTGAAAGAGATGAGTATGCCCCCCAGCTAACACTATTACTCAATTACCAAAGGAAAAAAAAAAAACAAGAGAGGAGAACAACCAAACCTCATGAAATTGAAGAATACCCAAAAGACACTATTACAATAAGACGAAACATATCTCATTAAATTAGTTAAGTTAACAACGTATGCTGATTATTTAATAAATCTACGATTATATCCTTTTCACAATAAATATAAAAAGATAACAAAATTTCATGTTTAAAATGCAAATTAAACCCTCCCAAGTCCGGACTTCATGATTGTATTCTTGGTTTGTAATAACCCTACCATAACTTTTTGTAATTCTGTTGCCTTGAGAGAGAATCATAGAGAACATGAGTGAAGAATTGACCCTGCGTTTATCACATTGTGCAAGTCATATATTATACAGAAAGCACATGCATCAGACAATGATTCCTCCAAGGTGTTTGTTGGAAGTCTCATATAATAAGCTGAAAATCTGGAATAACATGGCACAGGAAGAAACCCACAAGCCAGGAAGGATGGATGGTTGATGGTTCAACAATAACATACCTGGTAATTTCCCAGAACACAACGTTGAATGTTGAACAGATGGAGTTGTTGCGCCTAAAAATGATCATGTGTTTATAATTTCTAGCAAGACATTTTTATAATGATCATGTTTCCTTCGACCTGACTCAAAACTAAAAATAGAAGTATAATATATAGGTGGTTATTGATCAGCAAACGAGTAACGTAGAAAATGCATTTCATCAATTTTCCACGAGTTTTCTAGAAGAAGAACATGATTCATGCCATCGATATGGTACATGATCTCAACATTGAGCTTCGTAATTTTGACCAATGCACTTATAAACCAGACGTATTTGTCTCTTTAAAACTATGTATATATATTGATCGAATATTAAACCCTAAACTCTAAACTTTAAACCCAGATAGACGGAATTGTTATTTGCCTTTAGACTGGAATATAGTATCGTACGTCTCACACTGTAAAACTATGCTCCTCGATCATACAACAGCAATATTTGAAAGTACGTGGTAGAAGAAGAGAAAGTCTACAAGAACTACTGATAACTACTTCTGTTTATTGTGAACATGAAGACGGATTGACGAGTACCGATCCTTTTCTAAAGCAGAGATATTTTAATGGTATTCAAGGACCCAAATCGTTTAATATGCCTACTTAGTGTACGTGATAGGTCATGCACTTTCAATCAAAAATGTCTGAAAACAAGACAATCCTCTGTAAAAAAATGCCAGACCCAGAAACAACTAGTACCACTTTTGTTTTTGAGCTAGCTGATCAATCAAAACCTAATAGTCACCACCATAGCAATAATATTCATTGTTGTGTCACCATCCCATTAATTTTTTTGACTTCAATCGTATATATACACATGTAGTTGGACGAGAAAACTTTGTTTTCTTTATATAAATTAGGTCTGATAATTAAAGTTTGAAATAGATTAAAGAACATAGCGACGTCTCTCGAGCACTTTAATTAAAATCTAATCGAATTTATGTAAAATACAAGTCAACATTTTTGCCGATGGGGGACAATGAAAATTTTCTAATTGAAAAGACTTGGAAACAATTTTTAGAAGCCACAAAAGTCAGGTAAAGCCAGCCATGGCTGTGACTGTGAAATCTCTGTCTCTTTTCCTTCCTTTCTCATAAGAAGAAATTTGGAGGAATCGTATGGGCCTGCCTGAAAACGAACACAAACTGACGAAAGCCCAAAAAGAGCCCAAGAGAGGCCCTGGGTACAAGTCAATTTTTTGTTAGGAAGACGGGACCATAACTGTTATGTTCTCCAACCTTTAGGTATTGTACAAGAAATATCGATCATGACATCTTCATGGCATAAAATTACTGAAAGAGAAATTTCAAATTTGAAATTCGAAATGTTTATTTTGTTTTTTGTGTCTCAAATGAAACTAGTTCATAGGATTTTGCTCATTTCTAGATCTGGTAACGAGAGAACTAACCGATCTTGAAGGATTCAAATTTAATTTAATCTTTTTTTTTTTTATCAGGTAAATATTACAACTTTTTTTTAGAGACTATATATGCCGCTAGACCAAATGGTATTGGGCAATTTAATCCGATCTTGAATATTACATATGTGTAGTTTCTAAGAAAAAATAAATTATAATAACTGTGTAGAAAAGCTTATTAAATAAAAAAGATAGTACCTAGTGGTGTTCTAGCTAGTGACTGTGAATATTATACAATGCTTTCGATTTTCAAATTGATCTTTTCAAACCGTAAGAAAATGGGCGTTCTTGTCTTATGCTGTCCATGCTGCAGCAATCCAATCCCAGACGAAAGTTCAGTTTGTTCAGCTCTAATTTCACGGTAGCTTCCCATGCAACTTCGAGGAAGGAGAACTTTCTTAAATTCTATTACCAGTTGATCAAATGAAACAAGAACACATTAATTATAAGTCTGATTTTATCCATATATACCTTCACATTATCACATATAAATAGTGTATGGTGTTCCCAATCTTCTTGCCATCGATCAGTCTTATTAGTTTCCACATTTATAAGAGCAAAGTATATAGTTTCAAATAGCAATGGCGTCGAGAAGTGGCCCGCAGGTTGTGTTTGAGGATTCGTTTCCGACGATGTTAGAGAGGTTAGGAGAGGAAGGGTTTATGAGGGAGTTGTGCAACGGGTTCCGTCTGCTGAAGGACGAGAAGAGAGAGGTGATCACGTTCGAGAGCTTGAAGAGGAACTCGGCGATGCTGGGGTTGCAGGGAATGAGTGATGAAGAGCTGAGGTGCATGGTGAGAGAAGGTGACTTGGATGGAGATGGTTGTCTGAGTGAGATGGAGTTTTGTACTCTCATGTTTAGGTTGAGTCCTGCTTTGATGCAGGTTTCTAAGGAATTGTTGCAGGAGGCTATAGTACGCAGTTAGCTAGCTAGGTTTCTGAAATGTAACCATGCAAGCTCAGTTATCCGTGGATGTATGTTTATTTGATTCTACCACAAGAAAATAAAGATATTAATGCTGTTTTTTACTTGGATTCTTCCTTGAACATTCTTACATTTCAAATTTGATCTGAAATAGTACTTACACATGGAAGAAAATTTTCATTTGTATTCGGGCATTGATTTTTGCTGCAAATACTGATGCGCTAGCGCCAACACAATATGTACGAGGACAGTAAATCATAATTAAAATGAGAATACACTCAACAGGCACAAATTTTAGTTTTTGACTCTTGTATATATACGTACATATAGAATATTGTTTCCAATACACCGATTAAACATCGTCAAATTAATTACTCGTTTATCAACTTATCAAGCGACAATTCGTCAAATAAATGAAATGGCTGCCGCGTGATGATATTCCAATATACAAAATTTACCTTATGCTATATATATTGCAACATTTAGAATCAAATTCTATGATGCAGAACACAATTCTAACCAAATTTAACAAGGAATCTCGAAAAGAAAGAAGCGTCGTCACATTAACAAGAATGATTTGAATATTGAAAATTAGTATTCAAATAGACTTCTGAATGATGGAGTTAATCATAAATTACTTTTTTTAGATATATTGGAATTCTCGAGCAAAAGACAGATTACGTATGGTACAGTGAATCTGATTGGACTGATTGGAGCATATTTTGATTAGAACGTCCGTTTAGAACGCATTATACCTTTCCGGAATGAGAACAATGAGATCTACAAGACTCACAATAGTGAGACATGTCATATTTAGGCTAAAATATGTCGTTTTATTATTCGATCTGATTTGGCATTTAAAAATATTGTTTTAGGATTTCTACTTCCTTTAGGTTTTATTATTTTTTAGTTCTATTCTAAATAGGATTTAGTCAGGAGTTAGGGCATATATAAAGGCACCTTATATGTTGTATTATTCATTCAATTCATCAATCATATTATTATTAATCAAACTTAAGAGGTTTCTCTTATTTTCTGGTAAATTCTAGAGTTTTGCCTAACAGTTTACACTTTTCTAGGGTTTAATGTTTGTTAGCCCCCGTATCTCTCGTTGCGTTAGTTGGTATCAGAGCGGGTTTCTCTCGTCTCTTTTATCTACTAGATTATCCATGACCTATGAACCAGTTATAAGAGCATATTTGGATTGCCTTTTCGCTCAGATAACTGCTACTAGTAATAACCTTTAAGCTCAAATATGAGGATTTCGAACAAACAACAACAACAACAACTGCAAGAGAAATCAAGGAGGAGAATCCAAGGGGCAAAATCAGGTTGCTAATCATGTTTCCCATACTTTTCTAGTTACATGTATGGAAAGGACTTTCTAGATTCACTACCAAAAGAAATGCTTTAGCCAACGAAAAAAAAAAACCAGGCCGACGAAGCATTTTTTCGTCGGCTATGGTAAACTTTAGCCGACGAAAAAAAAATTTCGTCGGCTAAAGTTCACAAACTATGGCCGACGAAATATTTAAAAGTTTAGCCGACGAAATTAATATGTCGTCGGCTAAAGTGCTTTATATTTGCGGATCTGGACAGGCAGCAGCTCATCTTGGAAAAAAAA
>NC_020493.1:3710772-3712700 GCF_000184155.1 Fragaria vesca subsp. vesca | reverse complement strand
CGGGCGGCTACACTTGGAGAGGCCGAAGACCAAGAAGAAGATGTTGCGTATCAAGAGCCCAACGCAATAGGTATTCCTAACTCCTCTACCGTTCGCCTTAATAATTTTAAAGCGGGTCGTTCGGTGCGAATTCGTGATGAAGAGCCAAGGCTTATTGATGTTGATCCAAATCAAGAAACAGACGAAGACTCTGGCGATGAGGAAATGCATAGATTACCAGAAATTAATTCTGACACCGAAGAAGACTCATCGGATGATTCCGATTACGAGCCTTAGTTTTAATTTCTTCGGATGTAATACATTAATTTGTAATAAAAAAGATTGTATTACCTTAATTTCTAGTTTACATATGTTGAATTCATATTTCTGTTATTTTATATGAATTTTGGTGATATATGAACAAGAAATTAGTATGGTTTAAACCTTCTGTTTTAGGGTTTGTATTATTTTACTTAAGCCGACGAAATACAACATAATTCGTCGGCCTAAACCATCTTAGCCGACGAAGAATACTAGAAGTCGTCGGCTAAAAGAACTTATAGCCGACGAATACCCTAATATTTCGTCGGCTTTATTAATTTTTATATTTTTTATTACATACTATAGCCGACGAATATATTAGGGTATTCGTCGGCTAAACCGTAAACTTTTTCTGTTACATACTATAGCCCTATCTTCGGTGGTTATTTTGCGTAAAATTTTTATATGACTTATTGTGTCTCATCGATTTGAAAATATTTTCAGTTGAAGGTCCGGCCAAAATACGAAATTTAGACGGTTCAACGACCTTTTCCGTGCATTTAGGGGTTTGACTTACGGGATTGACCGTCCGGATCGAGCACTTAACCTTGTCAGATCAAGTTGAATTTTTTCCCATACATGTATTTTATCATGATGGTCAGATCTGACCGTCGGATTTCCTTTTCTCAAGTTTGATCATCACAATCACAACATGCTTACTAATGTTGTATAACTTGTTTACCAAGTGTTAAGTAAATGTTCCGTTTCAAAAACAAATTATACGTAGAACCTTCAAACGTAAAAAAGTCGTGAAATAAGACATGACCAGAATGGTGAAATACGTCTACGGTTGAAAAATCACGGTATTTTGGTCATGTCTCGGTGCCGATAGTTGCGGTCAATGCAATTTTCCATTCTTTCTCCCTATGGGTAGCCCTATCTTCGGTGGTTATTTTGCATAAAATTTTTATAGGACTTATTGCGTCTCATCAGTTTGAAACTATTTTCAGTTGAAGGTCCGGCCAAAATACGTAATTTAGACAGTCCAATGACCTTTTCCGTGCGTTTAGGGGTTTGACTTAACGGATTGACTGTCCGGATCGAGCCCTTAACCTTGTCGGATCAAGTTGAATTTTTTTTCATACGTGTATTTTATCATGATGGTCAGATCTGACAGTCGGATTTTCGTTCTAAAGTTTGATCATCACGAGCAGCAATCACAGTTTGACGAATGTATAAAAAGTTATAAAGCCGACGAATTTAAATGGTTATAGCCGACGAATTTTTTGTTTAGCCGACGAATTTCATAGGTTTAGCGGACGAATTTCAAAGGTTTAGCCGACGAATTTTATCTTAGCCGACGATATTATTATCTTTAGCCGACGAAATAATTATTTCGTCGGCTAAAGTGTTTGGGTATAACCCAACGCTTGACTGGTTGTAAACCCTAGCCTCCTTTTCCTCTCCCTCTCCGAATTTCCCCTCCTCCGCCTCCGCTCCCTCGGTCGTTCGGTCGCCGCCCTCTCCCTCTCCCGATCGCCGCCCTCTCCCTCTCACTCTCCCGGTCTCCGCCTCCTCTCCCTCTCCCTCTCCTGGTCTCGGCCTCCGCCCCCTCTCCCTCTCCGCCCGGCCTCCTCCTCCTGCTCCGACCGGCCTCCTCCTCCTCCTCCTCCTCGTAGTACGTTTTT
>NC_020493.1:3702644-3709282 GCF_000184155.1 Fragaria vesca subsp. vesca | reverse complement strand
ATGATCCACAACGCGATGTCGGTGAGTTTATAAAATGCCTGAATAATATTATGTATTACATTGTAGATTTCTGGAAAAACTAAACTAATAAACGGTTAAATGCAGGCGTGGTTTGAGGTTCCCGAGCCCTTGAAGAGCAGCTGGGTGGACTTTGTGCATGGGGGAAGGTACGTTGGGAAATTAATGAAAAAACAAAACTGTATGTCATATTAATAATATTTTTAATATTTTTGTTGTATCTGTAGGTACAAGGAGTGGAAGAACGAGTTGCGGACCCATTGGACTACGCACGGGAACGCACGTTCTGCTACCCCTGCTGAGTTCCAGTACAGAGAGTACGAGTGACGTTGGCTTCTGACATCAAAATTCAACAACCCTCGTAAACAGGTATTTAAATAAATTAATTAGTTAATTTATCATTAAGTACGTGCGTTTTAAAATATTTTACTAATAGTTTATTACTTTTTTCTTTGAAGGCGGTTTCCCGGGTGAACGCTCAGAACCGGCAACGCAACACAAGGAACCATCATGCCGGTTCTAGACTGTTCGCTGTCTTCATGGACGAGGCGGCCAGGGAACATCCAGAGGTCAACCAGTACGTCTATACGTACGAGATGGCATATCCTGACTCCCAGGAGGATATAGTAAGTACTCTTTCCTTTTTACGGAATTTTTAATTTTACTTATATATATATATGTCAAAATGTTAATTAATAATTTTTTCCTATCCAATTAGGCAGAGGTGAGGGAGGCTAGTGACGAAGTGATGAGTGCTATAGTGAGGGAGACATGGCCGGACACGCAGGAGGAAGAGATGTCCGAAGCCATTTCCCGGATCGACACTTCAGATCCGAGGGTTGGGGCGAGGATCATGGGCACAGCCTTCCCACCGCGAGAAAACAACTTCTACTGCCGAGATCTAGGAAAGAAGGGCCAGGGGGTCCTGAAGACCACTCCAGGATTTCAATGAAAGGCAGCCTCGACCAACAGCAGGACGACTCAGCTAGAGTCGGAAGTTGAGAGACTACGGGAACAGCAAGCCGCTCAGGCTGACGCTCAGGCTGCTCAAGCTGCCGCTCATGCCGCCCAGATCGACGAATATAGAGCCTATACTAGAGCCCTACATGCCGCCCAGCAGCAGCAGATGTTCCAGTACTTCTAGGATTTTACAGCTGCCCAGCTTCAGGGACTTCCACCTCCGCCCATGCCTGCGCCTATAGAGTTACCTCTGCCGCCGCAATCTCCTCACCAGCAGGCCCCAAATTCGGATATTGATTTAGACCATCTAGATTTTGTGTAGTTGATACCTTATATAGTTTTATGTGCTTCTTGTTGGTTATATATATGGAATTGTTTTGGTGTATTTTGCAGCTTGCTTGGAATGGTAATTTAAGAATTTCGTGTATTTTTTTTTTACTGGAATGGCGTTATAGCCGACGAAACATGCCACAATTCGTCGGCTATAGTATTTTTTTTTTCAAACGGGTTTAGCCGACGAATTATGGCATGTTTCGTCGGCTAAACACCACTAAAGCTGACGAAACAGACTCTATGTCGTCGGCTATAGTTATTTTTAAATATTTTAATTATATACTTTAGCCGACGAATATCTCTGTTCCGTCGGCTAAAGTCTGTGAGTAAAGCCGACGACACAGGACGTCGTCAGCTAAAGTCTGAGAGTATAACCGACGACACAGGAAGTTGTCGGCTAAAGTCTGAAAGTATAGCCGACGACACAAGACGTCGTCGGCTAAAGTCTGGAACAATAGCCGACAAAAAATAGTTCGTCGGCTAAAGTCTGGACAATAGCCGACGACGGTCTTTAGGTTCGTCGGCTAAAGCCATCACCGACGACCTTTTCCCGACGACACTATAGCCGACGAGCCGCTTAGCCGACGAATTAGGATAACAGGCCGACGAAAATTTTTCGTCGGCTAAAGTACTTGTCCTGGTAGTGATTGGCTGGTTGAGGTTGATAGATTCTTTCTGTTTATGGAGGTTCCAGAACACAAGCAAGCAAAGATTGTTTCAAACCGTCTCAAGAGCATTGCTGCTGATTGGTGGGATGATTTGCAAAGAGCCAAAAAGATGCAAGGTAAGGTGCATGTTCGAACATGGAGGAAGATGAAAAGTCTTCTTAGAGGAAAATTTATTTAAAGAAGTACCATTCTAAGGTGGAAGAGAGGAAATTAAAAATTGAACAGTTTGCTTGGCCTGTTGAGAGTACTATTTTGACTCAAGAAATTATTCATGAATTTCCATTAACAGTTAATACTATTTATAATTTATGAATACTATTAACAGTTAAAATAGTATTAATTGTTAATGGAAATTCATGAATAATTTCTTGAGTCAAAATAATACTCTCAACAGGCCAAACAAATTGTTCAATTTTTAATTTCCCCTCTTCCACCTTAAAATGGTACTTCTTTATCGAAAAATCTCTAAGTATAAATTTTCCTCTAAGAAGAATTTTCATCTTCCTTCATGTTCGAACATGCACCTTACCTTGCATCTTTCTAGCTCTTTGCAAATCATCCCACATCCCAATCAGCAGCAATGCTCTTGAGACGGTTTGAAACAATCTTTACTTACTTGTGTTCTGGAACCTCCATAAACAGAAAAAATCTATCATCCTCATCTAACCAATCCATAAAGTCATCTCCATACATGTAACCAGAAAAGTAAGGAATATCTGCCATGGTTTTGGAAACATGATTAGCAACCTGATTTTGCCCCTTGGATTCTCCTTCTTGATTTCTCTTGCAGTTGTTGTTGTTCGTTCGAAATCCTTCTATTTGAGCTTGAAGGTTGTTAATAGTAGCAGTTATCTGAGCGAAAAGACAATCCAAATATGCTCTTATAACTGGTTCATGGGCCATGGATAATCTAGTAGATAAAAGAGACGGGAGAAACCCACTCTGATACCAACTACCGCAGTGGGAAATACAGGGGCTAACAAGCGTTAAGCCTTATAAAAGATGAAGAGTTTGCAAGAATTCTGGAATTTACTAGAAAATAAGAGAAACCTCTTAAGTTTGATTAATAATAATATGGTTGATGAATTGTTGAATTGAATGAATAATACAACATAAAGGGTGTCTTTATATAAGCCCTAACTCCTGACTAAATCATATCTAGAATAGAACTAGAAAATAATAAAACCTAAAGGAACTAGAAATCCTAAAACAAAATTAAATGCCGAATCGGAATAACAAAACAACATCTTTCAGCCTAAATTTGATGGGACTCGGGACTCACTGTAATGAGTCTTGTAGATCTAGTTGTTCCTATTCCGGAAAGGTATCATGCGTTCCAAATAAACGTTCTAGTCAAAATCTGCTCCAATCAGATTCACGCCATACAAAATCAATATTTTGCTCAAGAATCCCGATATATCCAAAAGAGTAATTTATGATTAATTCCATCATTAAGAAGTCTATTTAAAGACCAATTTTCAATATTCAAATCATTCTTCTTAATGTGATGACGTTTCTTTCTTTTCAAGATTCCTTGTTGAATTTGGCTAGAATCTCGTCCTGCATCATTCTACCTTGGACAAGTCTATAGATTTTTTTTTTTTGAAATAGGGGCTAAACTCATAGGCAGAGCTACAACCAAACCAAAGGGTGCCATGGCACCTTATGGTTTTTTCAATTAGTTTTACCATCTAGTTTATTTATCAACTTTTGACAAAGAAGTTCCATACTAATTCTTTATATGGTCCCCCTGAACATGCATTCCTAACTCTGTCATTGGCTAAACTGGCCTCCCTTAAGCCTTAACCATTAAACAATATATCATGGCATAAATTCCACCAAATTAATTGTTAGGTCATCTTCAGCAATAGAGACTATAGAGCCAAATCCTAAATTTTAGCCTTATTTTAGTCTTCAACAACAAATTAAAAGAAGGCCAAAGGGCCATGAAAGGGCTAAAGGGTCATCAAAAGGGCCAAACAGAACCTTTTGGCTAGCCCAAATCAAACCAAATTGTGGTTCCAAATCAGATTAAAAAACTAAAAGTGTTCATGTGGGTTGATTGATAAACACCCAAATTATAACAATTGTCAAATTTCTATTGGATGATTTCATTTTCATCTCATCACGGGTAAATTCTCCCAACTCAAAATTATGTAATTGATTAAATATGCAATAAATGATTGATTATCTTCTTTTGTTAATATAATTACAACATATGCAAAATAATTCAAAAATTAATTTTTGGTCCAATTTCAAATATTGTTATAATAAAATAAATCGCAAGTGAGAAATTCTACGTATATACTACCCGTATGTGATATCTATATTTACAAATGTGACAACATATTTATAGATAAAGTAAAAAATATATTATGAAATCAGAAAATATTTGAATAGGCTAAACTTTGGTCCTCTCTTATTTGAGATGGTTTAGTAATTTATGAATAAAAAATAATATTTTTAAGGGCTAAATTATAGCCTTGGCCCTCTCTTACTAGAGATGACCTTATATTTCGAGACCCCATCGATCTGCCCATTATTGTAGCTACGGATGACCTTTTCTACAAGGCAAGGAATGTGCAATTTCAGTGGTAGATATCCGGGAAGGTTCTATATATGTGGATTCGTATTTGGCTTCTACACATATACAGGAAAGGACCTGATGTAAGACATCCCATTTCACTCGCCGTGCTTTGTTGTCATTCACTAAAATGACAGAGGGAGTACTAGGAAGATTTACGAGAAATTATAGTACGTAGTTCCTCACTTTCGTGGTTGGTTGATCATTTGGTTTGACGTAAATTAAGATCTAGACTGAGTCCAGAGCATGCATGCATCCTTTCGAGTTTGGAATCATATTTGAATTACTAGTCTTCCATTTGAGTGGAAAAATAATAAAACTGCTGCTAAAGTGCTACGTGAAGAAGAAATAGTGAGGTAATATATAAGTAAGTAAACTTAACACGAGTTCGATCTTTATCATCTCAATCTTTTCAATTTTATTCGTTTTGCACTAATTCTTCTCAACATCTTTGATCACTGAATTGCTGTTATCGTGCATATATGTGTGATGTGTGTCCCTCTCGGCCTCTCTCTTGATTAATTTCTCAAGTGATCGACATATTTGTCGAAACGTCGAAGCATTGATGTTACCCTTCACGAAAGCAAATTATTAGCTGTTTGGTACATGACTACATGAATGATACACTAATTGTTGGCGTCTACTTATTTGTTATAAAGCTGACATTGCATGTGTCGCTTTCACTCTTTCTGGCTTAAATCTTGAATCATTTCTCCCTATATCGTACCTCGTTAGTTATGTTAATTCAAGCTACATATATAAGTCTTTAACTATGTTAGAATCGATAGTTTATATGTTTAAATCTTGTGATATTTGAGTGAAACCATACCCATCACGTTTGCTTACTTAAAATGAAATGAAACGATTACCGGGTGATCAAACTCATGTGTTTATTAACATAAAGAAATGAGTAAGCGTATGATTTCGGGTAAAAGTATTCTTACGTACATTTTCTAATAAGTAAAGGAATCGTAATTGTCCTATGGCTCACCTCATTATATATAAAGAATCAATTCATAAATATTAGGATATTTGATTACGAAGGGGGAGATGAATTTAAGAATTTGCCATGGATTTAATCGATAGTAATTCATTTCTTCACACATTTCAGTAGGGATGGCAATGGGTAGGGTAGGGTATGGGGATCAAAATACCGTACCCATACCCTTTTATATTTCTCATCCCCGTACCCGTCCCCGTACCCGTAATTAGATAATGGGGATTCCCCGTACCCGTATCCTTTGGGGATTACATTTCCATACCCGTACCCGTATCCGTTAACAATTATGTATTAAATTAATTTTTTTTAAAAAAAAATATGAAATACAATTATATAAAAGTATGAAATTAAAATCAAATACCAAAATAAATAAGTTTCATTCCAATAAAAATAAATACAAGTCTTGGTTAAAACAGAACAATACTAGTAAATTTCATTAAGAGAATAATAATATATAATAAAAGGAAGGTCCATTAAATGTTTATTAAGAGAGTCACTAAATTTTTTTACATAAATATTTATTTATAAATTATATATAAATATATATATAATAATAAATTATATAATTATATATAATATTATTTTCATCTTTAATGGGTGGAGATGGGGACGAATATCAAAATACCATACCCGCCCCGTACCCGATTTAAGAATCTGAATACTGGGAATCCCCATCCCCGTTACCCGTTTATACCCGTATATCTTCCCCGTTAGGGTCGAATACCCGTGGGTACCCTACCCGCTGGGGATTATTGTCAATCCCTACATTTCAGTAAGTAATTTTCTTCGATTCATGATTATATTTTCCATACCAAATAGCAATTAAGTAAACGTACCAACAAATTATTCATTTGGGGCTGATTTGAAACTTCCTCTTTCTGACCTTCTCTGCCAAGTTTTCACATCGTTTCTTGGGAAAATACATGCAGCTAGCTTCTTTGCCAATTCAGACCTTCCCATGCAATTTCCACGAAGGAGAACTCTTGCCAGAAATCAAACTGCCCCTCTTCTTACACGAATTTATATTTATTGTCGACACAGCAAAAACTTTGTTCATGCCCATCTCTCTCTCTCT
>NC_020493.1:3699450-3702530 GCF_000184155.1 Fragaria vesca subsp. vesca | reverse complement strand
TCTCTCTCTCTCTCTCTCTCTCTCTCTCTCTCTCTCTCTCTCTCTCTCTCTCTCTCTCGTGTACCTTAATTTGTTGTCATCCACACCCACCTCTCTTTCCTCGAAGCTTAATTTTCCCTCCCTTCTAGGTATTTATTCCTTTCTTACGTCACCATGTTCCTCAGCTATATATATAAACCTCCTCCCCTTGATTAGTTTATACGTATAGTTTTTCTGATCGACGACTTTCATCAAACTGATCGAGATCATTATAATGGCGTGCCACAACGGGGTGGTGTTTGAAGATTTCTTCCCGGCCATGGTGGACAAGTTGGGAGCGGAAGGATTCATGAAGGAGCTCTGCAACGGCTTTCGGCTTTTGATGGACGAAGAAAGAGGCTTGATCACGTTTCAGAGCTTGAAACGGAACTCCGGCTTGCTGGGATTGGAAGGTATGAGCGACGAGGAGGTGAGGAGCATGATCAAAGAAGGTGATTTGAATGGTGATGGGTGCTTGAATGAGATGGAGTTTTGTACGCTCATGTTTAGGTTGAGTCCTGCTATGATGGAAAGTTCTGTAGAGTTGTTGGAGGAAGCTTTTGTTGCTGATGATCATGATCAGATGTAGTGATCGATCTCTCTTCTTCTTGTAGCAATCTCGTCGTGTACGTCCTATCTTTTTGCTTCCATGATCGCCCTTATTTTGTAATTTCACTTAAGCTTAATCATTATTAGAGACTATCTTTTTGCTTCCCAATATATATATGTTTGCTTTTCATGGTATCTTTCTTTTTCTATCAACCAGGAGTAGGGCATGGAAATCCCATCTGGTGTTGGGAAAGCCGGAAAGGTAAACTGATAAGGGAGATTAAGCTAGCTAACTAATTAATTAAGGAGACTTGGTATTAGTTTACCTTGAGCTGTGCACATAAAGTTACTTAGGTCTTCGGTAAAGCACAAAGTTGCATACAATAACTTTGTATACTAAAGTAGATTCAGCTTCATCAATTTCTTACACAATACGTCTCTTGAAAGTTTTACAAAAAATGTGTTGTACAATGTATGAGAGAAGATAAATAAGATATTTGTGAAAAAGTGAATCAAAATTGGTTAGTTGTTACATCGAAGTAGGTTCGACATTACATCTTCTAGATCATATTGCCAAATTGAGGTGTTGGAAAAATGATGTTTTCCGAAATCTCTATCTGATTTCGGCTGGCTCAATTAGTCATCACAATGCGAGAATATCAAACCACTTGGATGATGAGGAGCTAGCAACACTGTGATGGTCAAGCTTTCAAGAAACAAGAACAAAATGATTCTCCATTAAAACTGGCTCAACAATAGTTAAGCCTAAAACTCTGTCCATCAAAATCAGGAGGTCAGCACAATGGAGGACGGAGGACCATTGTCTGCATGAAATCTCCATGCATGTTTAAGGCTTTCCCCCTAAAAACAATACATGGGCCACATGCATTGGCATCAAATTGACAAATTTTGTAAGGCTTCATAATTAAGTACTTTATCCAGTTGGATTTAGACCCACGTACCACAGGTGCATTCTTATCTCAAATGAAGATTGCGAAAGTATTTCATGGTAATGATTTCAACCATTGATTTCTTACCTTTTTTACCCTAGGTAAGCTAAACTTATGAGAGGTGTTTACATTGTTTTAATCGTATGACAACTATATTTGTAGTATTAATATTATCAAGATAGAAATGCACATATGTAATACATTAGGTCCCCTTCTTACCAAATGTAAAAGAAGATACGCTAGCAAATTTCTTTTGCATATCTCCTTGTTATGTGAGTATCAGCACTACGAATGTTCATATGTACTTGAGTATCAGTTTTTTTCATATGTACATTAAAATGTGGACATTCTTATTTCGTTTTGAAATCCTGGCCATCCTAGACATTAATATAAAATTCTTGCCAACAATAGTAGCTTTTACTAAAGGTAGCAATACTTTTAGTGTTACTGACAATAGCTTTTGTGATAGTAGCTTTTCTTGCCGACAGTAGTAGCTTTTGGTGACAGTAGCTTTTGCGGTAGTTCTTTTCTTGGTGGTGGTGGTAGTATGTTTTGTTACTGGTGATAATATCTTTTATGACCTCGCCAGAGGTCGTCGAAAATCTTACCATAGTAGCTTTTGTAGCTGGGGGTAGTAACTTTTGTTATTGTTGACAGCAGCTTTTGCGGTAGTTCTTTTCTTGGTAATGGTAATAGGTTTTGTTACTGGTGATAATATCTTTTATGACCTTTTGCTATTGTTGACAGCAGCTTTTGCGGTAGTTCTTTTCTTGGTAACGGTAATAGGTTTTGTTACTGGTGATAATATCTTTTATGACCTTTTGCGGTAGTTCTTTTCTTGATAACGGTAATAGGTTTTGTTACTGGTGATAGTATCTTTTATGACCTCGTTGGAGGTTGTCGGAAATCTCACCGTAGTAGCTTTTGTAGTTGAGGGTAGTAGCTTTTGCTGTTGGTGATAGTAGCTTTTGTGATCGCCGGAAGTCGGCCGGAAACCTCGTCGGAGGTCGGCAAGAGCCACATCGGAGATCGGTCGGAAACTTCACCGAAGGTTGACCGGAGACACGTTGAAAGTCAGCCGGAGACTTTTTCGGAATGGAGAGTGCATGGTTGTTGACATTTTACACTAGTGGCATTTTCGTTAATATAAGAGAGAATTTAATTTTTCTTTTGTTGGATGACAGTCTGTAATTTTATTGAACTTTAATACCTAATATTAAAATTGAATTTAAGTTCGGGTGGACTTATATGAGTAAAAATGTTTAAATGAACTTATGTAGGATAAAATTTCTCAAAATAGATTTATATGTAATGAACCCATTTGTCTGCTATTCCTGAGCGTATAACATACCTATCACTTAGTTTAAAAAAAATAGAAAATTTCATGTAAGCCTATATGGAGACATTTTCTTCTTAATAAGTCCATTCTAATATTTTTACCCACACAAGTCAACTTTAAAGGCTCAATTGTTTTTATCATGACTATCTTACCCTTATGCTTCAAAATATCTCACATCTCTCACCTCTGCCTCTCACCCGTTCATTTGGTTCTCTCTCTCTCTC
>NC_020493.1:3665369-3699430 GCF_000184155.1 Fragaria vesca subsp. vesca | reverse complement strand
CTACTCTACTCTACTCTCTCTCTCTCTCTCTCTACTCTCTCTCTACTCTCTCTCTCTCTCTCTCTCTCTCTCTCTCTCTCTCTCTCTCTCTCTCTCTCTCTCTCTCTCTCTCTCTCTCTTTATGGGAGGCAGTGTCGCACGCCTTTGTGTTGGAATGAAGTAGGGGAAAAAGAGCTTTGCGGCCCAGAGTTAATCCATGTTACGAATGAGAAGATTAAAGTGGTTAGAGATAGACTCAAAACCGCTCAAAGTAGGCAGAAGAGTTATGCAGATGTCCGTAGGAGAGATCTTGAATTTCAAGAGGGGGATTGGGTGTTCCTGAAATTATCTCCTTGGAAAGGGGTTGTGCTCTTCGGTAAGCGTGGGAAGCTTAATCCGAGGTATATTGGCCCTTATGAGATTATAAAGCGAGTTGGCTCACTTGCTTATCGGCTACTTTTGCCTCCAGAGTTAGCTAGGATACATAATGTGTTTCATGTATCCATGCTTCGCAAGTATATTGCCGATCCTTCTCATGTGCTGCAAGAGCAGCCGATTAGTTTGACGAGAGATTTGTCCTATGAAGAGGATCCGGTTCAGATTCTCGACCGAAAGGAGCAAGTGCTTAGGAACAAGACAATTCCGCTTGTCAAGGTGTTTTGGAGAAGTCATCAAGTAGAAGAAGCTACTTGGGAATCAGAGGAGCAAATGATGCAGCAGTATCCCTATCTCTTCGGATGACAGGTATGCAAATTTCGAGGACGAAATTTTTATAAGGATTGGAGAATTGTCACATCCCGACCCTTATATTTTTACCTTATTTACTAGCTTGATTATAATAAGAATTTTACCGTCTTCGTCATTCAGTTAATAGTTTAATTGGTCCCTAGAGGAGTTTCGGGGACGATTATGTACGGAGGATTATTCGTAGGAGAAAGTTACGACGACGGTAAAAATTGTAAATTTTAGCTAGTAAAAGGTAATTTTTTATTCGGGTATTATTTTTCGGGGTGTTTTATTTTTGGAATTGGGTTGTTATAAGCTTGGACCGGTCTGGGGAGTGAGGCCCAAACCCATTTTCTCTTTTCTTCTCTTTTCTCCTCCCGGTTCTCTCTCTCTCCCGGTTTTCTAGCCGTGCTCCTGCCGCCGTCCGGCCACCATCTGCCCCCTCTCCACCTCAGTTCGGACCCCCATCTCCTCCTCTCCCTCCCCGGCCTAGCCCCCGAGCCTCTAACCCGCCGGAAGAGGAGAAAACCCGCCGGAAACGCCGGGAAGCTTTTCGCCGGAACTCCCTCCTCCGGCCACCAATCCGGGCAAGCTTGGTATGGTTTTGTAGGTCTCCAACCCAGCTGCCTTGCCCTAAAAGGACTCACTCCGGTTTGCTTCGGTAAGGAGAAATTTGAGGTGGAAGCTCTAGGGCGTTTTTGATGTTTTTGTTCGATTGGCATAGCTAGGCTTGGATTTTGGGTTTGTGCTAGTTAGGAAAGTTGTAGAGCATGATGAGAGGAAGATGCTGTTAAAATTTCATAGGAATTGGAGGTCGCCGGATTTGGCCTCCGGCCGCCGCCGGTTTGGGAGATTTTTAGGGTTTTAAATGTGGAATATTAAAGGGATTATATTGAGGTGATTTATGGAATTTTTGGATGAGATTTGGATAGGTTTGTGAATTTCCGAAGTTTGGTATTTTTGGCGGTTAATTAATGTAGAATCCGGCCGTAAGATTTAAGTCGTATTTTTGGGGAGGTTATATTTACGACTGCCGAGGATGATATTTAAGTTCGGATCGTTCCGATTTAAGAATATCGAAGTTAGGCAATGATGAGCGTGTTTATGGCTCTCGGGTAATTTTGCCTATTTTGATTAATTATTGGATTGTTAGTTGGGAAATTAATATTATATTTGGATCAGGACGTGAGGAGGCTCGAGCAGACGAGACCCCAGATCGACATCAGGCTTAGGCCTAATTTATGAGTGGACTTTTGTTTTAAATAATGTGCATGCGAAATAATTTATGTTGTTAGAGAATAACCGAAATTGAGAATTTCGGTGAGTATATATATATATATATCCATATGTGGGTGATTATGAGAATAATATGTATATGAGAGAATGCTAGCTAGCTATACGTGCTTTTCCACCATACTGAGGTAAAATTCTATTATGGTGCGACGTGAGCGTTAGACGCAATCGTCGTAGCCCTATATAAATATAATAATTTATATAGGGGATATGCGCGTATATATATTTATACACCGTCTTTTCCACCATAATGAGGTAAAATGCTATTATGGTGCGACGTGAGCGTTAGACGCAAGCGTCGTAGCCTTGTGTGAATTTTCTATTTGTTTTTGTTGTTTCAAGAAAATTCATACAAGGGATATGACGAGTGTAATACATACATATTTTATTTTAGCCATTTGGTAATACTTGGTAATATCTTTTATTGTGCTTAGTAGTAGCTTTTATTACAGATTATGGCAGCTTTTGTTGCTGACAGTAGTAGTTTTAATTTCTGATGGTAGTAGTTTTTGTTGCTGGCAGTAGTAGTTTTTGTTAGTGACGGTAGTAGCTTTTGTAGTCGGTGGTAGTAGCTTTTGTTGTTGGCTGTAGTAGCTTTTCTAGCTACGGATAGTAGTTTTTGTTGCTGGCGAAAGTAGTTTTTCTTGCTGGCGGTAGTAGCTTTTGTAATCGGTGGTAGTAAAAAGCTAGGGATAGTGGCTTTTGTTGTTGACTGTAGTAACTTTTGTAGTCTGTGGTAGTAGCTTTTCTAGCTAGGGATAGTAGTTTTTATTGGTGGCGGTAGTAGCTTTTGTAACCGTCGGAAACCTCGTCGAAAGTCGGCCGGCGACATCGCCGGAGGTCGGCCGGAGTCCGTCAGAGACCTCGCCGGAGGTCTGCCGGAGACTTTTTCGGGTAAGAGAGTGGTTGTTGACTTTTTTTAATTAGTGGCATTTTTGTAAATATAAGAGAGAAATTCTAATTTTTTGGTTAGATGACGGTCTGTAATTTAGTTGAACTTTAATACCTTTATTTAGGCTTGGGTGGACTTATATGGGTAAAAATGTTTGGGTGGACTTATATAAGATAAAATGTCTTAAAGTGGACTTCTATGTAATTGGCCCTAAAAAAAAGGAGAAATTTTTAAGTTGTACGGGAGGACCACGTGACAGTTTGACGTGGTCCTACATTCCAATTAAATTTAGACATGTAGATTTTTTACAACTAAAATATAAACAAATATTTTCTATTTTTTGTGAAATGACATTTATGGGTATTTAGCAAGTTCAACCTAGGGTCTAGGGTTTAGGGTATAGGGTATAGGGTTTAGGATTTAGGTTTTAGGGTTTAGGGTTTAGGGTTTAGGGTTTAGGGATTAGGGTTTAGTATTTAAAAAACAACATAAAACCCAAAATGATCTTTAATAAAATAGCTTAAATAATTTTTATGAAGAAAATCCACATGTCTAAATTTGATTAGAATGTAGGACCACGTCAGACTGCCACGTGATCTTTCCGTAACACTGAAAAATTTCTCCACTAAAAGAGGAGGGTTTTCAGCAGTACGGGGTCCTGATTGGTTTCAAAATTGGTCATGAAATTCAGCAGGCATAAGATACCCTCAGGTATAGCAGAATTTTCCGGAACCCATTTTGTAAGTGCTTTATCCGGTTGATTTAGACCTACCATAGCGGGCTGTACAATTCTCAATGGTACACAACCAAACACGGTCTTAGTTTCGTAGAAAAGGCCGAGAAGGCGCCAAAACCCAAATCCTGACGAAGTTGACAGCGTAGGGACCTCTGTACAGCTACCGTCCAAAACGTTTCAACCTTTTTCCTCTCATTATAAAAAAGAAATATAAAAAACCCGGTAAAAGAATCTCAGGCCGACACGTCATCAACATGGTTGGGTGGGGGTCTCTGTTCTCTGTTCGGTTTGGTCACTTCGGTGTGGGGTTCAAAGTTCAAACTAGAGAAAGAAGAATCGAAGGGACACACATTGTAATTTCCTTTTTCTTTTCTCTCAGTCTCTCAGTCTCACTCTGATAATTGATTCCAGTTTGGAATCTTACATAAACCAATTTCAGTCCAATCCAACTTTTTTGGTGCAGGGTTTCTCTCTCTCTTATTTCACTGCGGATGCTTCTTCTCTCTGACGGAACGCAACTGTAGAAAGAGCCAGATATTAGAAGAGACTCCATTTTTCTTCTTCTTCTTCTTAATGATTTCTTCACGGGTTGCCCAAATTATTGTTCGTTTCAGCATTATTGGTGGGTACCTATGTTCAGAGTTGTACACAAGAAGAGTCGTGGCTTTGATGAGTTTGCAGGTTCCACAAAGAAATGCACTTGGTGTTGAAGTGGGTTAAAAAAAAACAGACAAGGTTTTGAGGGTAAAAAGGTGTTGGACCACTTGGTGGTATAATTCAGTTGAAACCTCAAGTGGGTTCCATTATATTTCACTTGTATGTCTCAAATCATTGATCTTTATGTGGGTTTGGTGTGCTCCTTCTGGTGAAGATTTATCTGGGTTTTTAGAGCTTAGGGGATCAGTTAGAGTAGTGTGGTTTTAGTAGCATGAATCTGCAATGCAGGGTGTCTGGGTTTAATGGCAGATTATCTGCTAGTTTCAAGTTAAACAAGGCAATGGAGCCCTTGGATGGGCCTAATTGTGTCACATATTCAAGAAGAAAGTTTCTTCTACTTCTTGGGATTTTAGGTTGTATTACAATTGTTTGGTTCTTATTGGGTTCCAATGAGGGAATTATGGGTATTAAAGAGAAGACTCCAGAGATGTGTGGAAAGAAAGCTCCAATCTTGCAGCAGCATTTCAATGTCGGCAAGAACCAGCTTCTGGCTTTAGCTTCCTTGTTCTCCGAATCAGATCAGGTGACGCTAAGCTCTTTGATTCTGCCCTTTTCCTTTTTATCTGTTTCGAAGTTGCTAAGAATTTGTAAACAATAACATAAACTAAAACATGGTAGCTTCCTTCTACTGTTCTTCATGATGTTCCCTTACTTGGCTTCATACCTAGATTGTGATCTTCCAGTTGTATGCACTTTGATGTGGGAGTGAATTGGAATGTCTGGAAGACACAAGACTAATTTGGGAACTTGGCTTCCTCTTCTGGTTTTTGGATTTTCCATAGTTAATTGGGATCATCCATTTGGTATACTTCATTATTAAATTCCTGGTTTCTCTAAAACCTTAAGTTCTTCAGTTTATGTACTTCAGTATGTGCATAAATGCAGGATATAGTCTAGCCAAATCCGTAGATTATGGTAAAGTTATAATACCAAACGATCTTCTATTAGCTTTGGTAAGGGTTGGCAGAAATACCCAATTGGCACCCATCTCATCTTCCCTCCCCCCTTCCTCCCTTCCTTCCTTAGAAGAGGGGATGGGAAAGGTTGACGGTGGCTGATAGGTACCCAACTGGGAATGTTTGCAAAATCCCTAAAAATTTCCTATATGGCATTGTGTTGTGATGCTGCAGTTCTATTCTTCTGGCAATTGTATGAACTAAGTTGTAAATTTTGATCAATTACAATGAGATGGTGTCGCTTTAAGAGATCATATGCTAGAAGCCTCCCGAGACGGACTGGAGCATAGCAATTCATTCCCCTCGATCAATTGCAGATGTATCGAGCGGAATGAATTGCATAGTTACAGTAAAATGTTTATTGAAGCTTTTACATGTTGCCTTTTTCCAGTTTGTCTTACTAGTCTCTGTGTGCATGGCAGATAGCATCCCTTGAATGTACCAAAGAAACAGGACCTGCGATGCTTTTAACTGATGGCATTTCCTGTGCTCTGAAGGCATTGTGTTCAGATGAGAGAGAATTTCAAGAGCATCATAAATGGGTTGCAGAATATGTAGAAGCTGAGGACCAATGCCTGGCGCAAGATGAAAACATCCCCAGAATGCTTGACCTATCATTGCTACAAGAAAATTCATTGGCACAAATTCCGCAGTCTACAGTATCCACTCATAGGATTTGTCAAAAGGTAGAACTTTGACTTGGAACAATTCAGATTCCAAATTTTCTATACATTATATGCATGCTGCTGACTATGTTATGTGAACCATGAACAACCCCTCTTGAATCATTAAAGAAAGAGAACCAAAATAATTAACCAGGTTCAACCAGTCAATCTAGTCTGGTTTTTATACACCAGAGAAAGGCTGAATATCTGTGAAGGGTCAGATAATCAACTAAGGAGGTTCTGCTCCAAATATTATTACTAGGTTAAGGGGAAAAAATGTAGAATACAACAACAATACTGAACAAACAAATGGGAAAAGCAGAATAATGAGTCTTGGAGATCTAAATGGAACCTCATGGACCCTTATGTTCTTTTCATTGTTCTGTCCTACTTGAGTCATAGGTATGATATCTTTCATGGACATGCATCTAATACGCTTTCCACAGTCCAAATTCGTATAGTTACATTTGTAAAAAAAAATAGATGAGGGATTGTTTATCTGAGGATAATCTCCAGTACATTACAAGTCTTTCTAATCTGGAAAGAATATACTAATCTGAGTTCTTTTTTGTTTGTTTTTGCTTGTGCTTTTATTAGGACGCATTGGGATCAGGCGCAAAGGTAGAGTGCGCAAAAGTGGATTCTCATATTGATTGTGGTTTGATGATGGGATGTTCATTGGTTTTTGTTGGGATGAATTTGTGCTACCAATTATGGAGGAACCAGAAGCAGAAGCTGGTTCGTGGGTGTTCCTGCCAGCAGAAAATGGTTCAAGAACAGTCATTCGGTAGTAGGAAGCTGCCAGAGAAACAGCAACAAACCCAAAGTCCTCGAAAGGTCGCATGCACTTGGAGGAAGAAGCTCCTAATCGTATTTGTCGTACTTGGAGCTCTTGTGTCAATTTGGTTATTTTTCTACTTGAATGAAATAGATTTTTTGTGGAGAGAAGAAACACTTGCCAACATGTGTGATGAACGAGCCCGAATGTTGCAAGATCAGTTCAATGTGAGCCTGAATCATGTTCATGCTTTAGCCATTCTTGTCTCCACGTTTCACCATGGGAAGCATCCTTCTGCCATTGATCAGGTATGTGCCCTACCTACCCTAATGTTGCTTTTGGGTTACTGGATTATATTTCTCAAGTCATCAATCATATCAATAGAATAACTCATTTCAGTGGCATCCAGATTGCTTTAATTGTGAATCAAAACCAATGTTTTGATGAATCCATCTTAGAAATATATATTTTAAGACGTGTGTTACTAGTGAGTTATACACTCAGAGTATAGTACTGCAAGTCTTTAAGCACCGCTTCTATCTCTAGGATAGGTAAACAAGTTTTGAGCATCGCAGTAAATAAATGTAAATGCAAAGGGTTTTGTACACACACACACCTACATATATTAAACAGTTGACAATACCGTATTAGTTAATTGGCGCTTTTACTGAATATCATATTGTAGTTCCATGACTTCCATCCCTTTTTTGGTCTATATGTGGTCTATATATAAATAACTTTAAAGGGATGGGGTGGTCATTTGTTCCATTGCCTTTACTCAGCTTATTAGCTGCTGTATAACTGCGATTCAAGGATTTTATACTATAAAGAAGAATTTGGAAGAACGCAAAAAAGCAGTGACTTTACTCCTATGATCTGCTATGTGATTGTGAATGATATATATATTTTTTTTTCAACAGAAAACGTTCGGTGAATACACAGAAAGAACAGCTTTTGAGAGACCACTCACTAGTGGTGTTGCTTATGCTTTAAAAGTTACTCATGCTGAGAGGGAACAATTTGAGAGGGAACATGGATGGACAATAAAGAAAATGGAAACTGAGGACCAGACTCTTGTCCAAGATTTTCTTCCGGAAAGCTTGGATCCTGCTCCTATTCAAGATGAATATGCACCAGTGATATTTTCTCAAGAAACGGTCTCCCATATTGTCTCCATTGACATGATGTCGGGAAAGGTTTGCCTTTTTTCTTTCTTCTTTCTGTCTCTCTCTCCTATTTTCATTTAAAAAAATATTGCCTGCTGTACCCCAGGGCTCTTAACACTTACATCTTCAACTCCTTTGTTCCTGTGTATGTCTTTACTAAATTAAAACCATATTGGAATGTAAAATTAGTACATCTTCGATAGATTAGAATCTGCATGTGTATGTTGTATATAGTTATTGATTCTTTTGCTTTGTCATGGTGATGTGGTTTCAAAAGACACACTTTTGGTTCTTGTGGACCTACTTATTGGTCAGTTCTTTTTTAGTTATAGCCAGCCCCTTTTAATGAGGAGCTGTATCTACCCATAGTCCATGGTGTCATCAAACTTGTGTACAGAATATATTAATAATTGCGTTTACAGTCAGTTTTTCCGAAGCCATATTCTAATTTCCATTAATCATTCACGTATGCTGATGTTAAAAATTGTTGATTAAACAATGTAGGATGACCGTGAGAACATCTTGCGAGCAAGGTCAACAGGAAAGGGAGTACTGACTTCCCCTTTTAAGCTATTGAAATCCAATCACCTGGGTGTTGTTCTCACATTTGCTGTGTATAATATCGACTTGCCTCCAGATGCCACATCAGAAGAACGAATTCAAGCAACTGTGGGGTACATTTGCAACCATGTGTTTTTTTTTTACTCTTTTTTTCTTTCTTTTTTCTTAATAATTGCTATAATGCTTTATAATAGGTATTTAGGTGCATCTTACGATGTTCCATCTCTTGTGGAGAAGCTCCTGCACCAACTTGCAACAAAGCAAACAATTGTTGTGAATGTTTATGATGCAACTAACGCGTCTTCTCTGATCAACATGTATGGAACTGATGTTGTTGATACTGGGCTGTTGCATATTAGCAGCCTTGATTTCGGTGATCCACAACGCAAACATGAAATGCACTGCAGGTTAGATCCGATAGATCTTTAATTTTATAAATCAGCCTCAATAAGTGGATTTTATTTTTTTTATTTTTTTATTTTTTATTTTTCCAATGAAAACAGTTTCATTTGGATTGCAGGTTTAAGCATAAACCTCCTTTTCCGTGGACGGCAGTAAGTGCATCAGTAGCATTTCTTGTCATTACATTTCTACTTGGTCATATATTTTATGCGGCCATAAGCCAAATAGCAAAGGTAGAGGCAGACTTTTGTGAGATGATGGAACTCAAAGTTCGCGCAGAAGCTGCAGATGTGGCCAAATCTCAGGTACAAGTTGTCTTTTTTTTCTTTTTCGGTTAGCTATAAAAATTTCTCCTTCAACCTATAGTTATTTGTCAATTAGAAGACATTTCTGTCTGTTCATGTTGCCTGACTTCTCTCTCTACTGCAGTTCCTTGCAACTGTTTCCCATGAAATCCGGACACCAATGAATGGTGTTTTAGGTAAGGGAGAAAATTCTTTGTGAAACAGTTACTATTTTGCAAAACTTACAAGTTTACATATTTTGATGGTTCTCCTATCAAAATCCAGGTATGCTGCAAATGCTGATGGACACAAATCTTGATGCAAATCAACAAGATTATGCTGAGACTGCTCTTGCTAGTGGAAGAGATCTTATCTCGCTTATAAATGAGGTTCTTGATCAGGCCAAGATAGAATCAGGACGGCTGGAACTTGAAACTGTACCTTTTGATCTACGATCGGTGCTTGATAATGTGCTATCACTTTTCTCAGGAAAAACGAATGAAAAAGGGGTTGAGGTAAAAAGAAAAAAAGGAAAAAAATCAAAGTATAGCATTCTTATTTGATTCTTTCTGTGGTATTTATATCAGTTCTTACAAAATTATGGTTTTTGGTTTTGTTTTGTGTGAGAAAAGTTGGCTGTTTATGTCTCCAATATGGTTCCAGAAGTTGTCATTGGAGATCCAGGACGCCTTAGGCAGATAATTACTAACTTGGTTGGGAATTCTATTAAGGTTAGATATGTTTCCTGATGTTTGTTTGGAGATAACTCTTCCCTTCTCTTTGTTCATTTCTACATTTCAGAAAAGTTAATATGTTTTAATTGCTGTGCTAATTGTTTGTTTGTTTGAACTGAAGTTCACCCATGATAAAGGACATATATTTGTCTCGGTGCATCTGGCAAATGAAGTGAGGGGTCCACCTGATTTTATGGATGAAGTTCTAAGACAAGGCTTGAATTTAGTTGGAGACCTCTCAAACAAAACTTATAATACATTGAGTGGCTTTCCTGTGGTTGATAGAAGGAAAAGCTGGGAATGTTTCAAAACTTTAAGCAGCACAACAGTGGAGGAACCTGATATGATAAAATTACTCGTAACAGTTGAGGATACTGGTGTAGGTATTCCATTAGAAGCACAAAGTCGCATCTTCACACCTTTTATGCAGGCTGATAGTTCCACTTCTAGAACTTATGGTGGAACTGGAATTGGATTGAGCATTAGCAAACGTCTGGTAGATCTCATGTGTGGGGAGATAGGGTTTGTGAGTGTTCCTGGCGTTGGCAGTACCTTTTCATTTACTGGGTCATTTGAGAGAGGAAAAACAAGTTCTCTAGATACGAAGTGGGCCCAGTATAAACCAGCTGTGTCAGAATTTCGAGGAATGAGAGCACTGGTAATAGATAAGAGAATCACCCGAACTGAAGTCACGAGATATCATATGCAGAGATTGAGGATAACTGCAGATATTGCATCCAGTCTAGAATCAGCATGTTCTTATCTGTCTAGTACGAGCAAGACAAGGTGAGTTTTACCTTTTCAATTATGGGTTTATTCGTAGAGGAATTTTCATATACTTCAACAAGAAAACAAATGAAAGAAATTCATATCCTGAAACAAATCATTGCATGTAGAAGTTTTTAACATTCTTCTGTAGCATTTTATTATGATAAACATGACACATTTTCTTATGTGATGGACTTAGAAAATTTTGATTAAAAAGAAAATTAATCATCGAGCTCCTTGAAACTGTTGCAAGTTTCCTTGCTTTCTCTTGACTTTAAAACAGAGGAGCCGAGAAGAAATGATGGACAAACTTATTGCTACTAACTAATATTTCTTGGCTTTTCCCCCAAAAAGCGAAACTGCTGTTAATTATATTGGTAGAAAAGCAAAGAAAAAGTGGTCTAATATCTCATTTTTCTTCTCAAGGCACATCCATCATAAAAGAAAGAGAACCAATATTTTCTTTTTGAAAGTTTGATAAAGAATAGGGTATTTAAATATATAATTTGAGTTCTGTGAAGCTTCTACGAGCAACTATTCAGCATCTGTTTGATATTACTAATGCACTGTTAACTTTCCTGCATGCAGCCTGTCCACATGTTTGGCCATGGTTCTTATTGACAAAGATGTTTGGGATAAAGAAACTGGTCTTACATTCCATCAGTCAGTTAAAGAGCATAGGCAAAATTGCAGCGTGGGGTCTCCCCTGAACTTTCCGAAGATATTTCTCTTGGCTACCTCCATTAGTGCTACTGAACGTAATGAACTAAAATCTTCTGGTTTTGTAGATAATGTATTGATGAAGCCTCTTCGGTTAAGTGTCTTAATTGCCTGCTTCCAAGAGGCCCTTGTAAGCGATAAAAAGAGGCTTGTGAACATAGAAAAACCAACTCTTGGAAAGTTACTACGAGGCAGGAAGATTTTGGTAGTGGATGACAATGCAGTCAACAGAAGAGTGGCAGAAGGTGCTTTAAAGAAATATGGAGCAATTGTCACCTGTGTCGATAGTGGAAAGACTGCTTTAGACATGCTTAAGCCACCTCACAACTTTGACGCTTGCTTTATGGATCTCCAAATGCCAGAAATGGACGGGTAATCAATCTGCTTGGTATCTGTTCTCTAATTTGTGTTTATATTTGAATACAAAAGAATAAAAGGTTACATCCTACATACTTAAGGATACCAAGGAAAGGTTTACGACCGTTGTTTTATAGAACACCTGATTGCTGCCTCAGTTGGATTCATCGAGGCCAAATGTCAGATTGTGAATGACTTGGCAGCACAATTTATTGTATACTGGTTGATTTGCTTGTATACTGGTTGATTTGCTTACTGCTTAGGCATTTCTTATATGTTGGTTCTTCAAGTTTAGCAAGTGTAGAGGTCTTTTTTTTCTTTTTCTTTTTTTTTGAAAATCGGAGGTCTGAAATTTTACGTATATACTATCTTGTTCATTTTCATATAAAGGAAAGATCAGGGAGAACTTTAGGTGTTGTGCGTATGATAGCAAATTTCTCCCATTCTATATTCCTCCTTTTAGAGTACTGATTGCACTTTTAATACTGTCTTTATTATACAGGTTCGAAACAACTCGTCGAATCCGATGTATGGAGGATGAAGTAAAGGAGAAAATTGCATCTGGGGAAGCACCAATCAAGATGTTTGGCAATGTGGAAGATTGGCACACACCAATATTAGCCATGACGGCTGATGTGGTTCAGGCTTCAATTGAAGAGTGCAAGAAGCGTGGGATGGATGAATACGTGTCAAAGCCATTTGAAGAAGAACAATTATATGCAGCAGTAACAAAATTCTTTGAGTCTGGTTAATAGAGAGGACTATGAAATGTGGTTTTACCAGCAGTCTAGCCCATTGATCTGTATATAATTGATGATCACGTACAAGAGCAACTAGGTAGAAGATTAAGTTGGGTCCGTCACTTCTAATATAATAGGCCTGAGAGTGAGACCTCATATGAGGTGAAGCAAGGGTGCTTCTTCTCTAGTCACCCATATAGGTATATGTACTTATGTAGGTAGATCGTGGATGACTTCCACAGTTCCATGTCTTGAATCAATTAGTTCATGGGAAAGCTGATTGAAGCAACACCATTGACATTAACATCAAAATTTGAGGCAAATCATCCCATTGATAATGCAGGATGTCATAATTGAAATCCTAAGCTCTTGAAGTAATATTTATCTCACAAAAGAAATAAAGAGATGAATGCAAGTTTACAATCTTTCTAAAACGTTGTGTAACTGTATGAGTGTGTGACAAACGACAAATGTAGAATGCATAATACTCCAGAGTATTGATACTATGGAACTTAGCGGTGTCAAATTAAGCGCATCACCGACTTCAGTTTACTTCTTTATTCGTCTTTGCGGCCGCCAAATTTTGCTAGTCTGACATCCTATTCATTAATACATAGCTATAGTAGCACAGCACACAGAGACCAAGCCAACCCCCAGACTTCCAAAGAGGATGGAAGTCTAGCAGTTGCGATCCACTAGCTACATAATAAATGTCTACCGCATATTCGAACCCACTACATCTTTGTGTGTTCTAGCAGCTAGATGTAGTAGAAACCAGTCAAAGCTCAGCCGCAAATGTTTGTGCGCAGCTAGGTAACCAGAATTGGTACGTCGAATTTGGGAATGCCAAATTGCCAAGTAGCTAGCTATGGTTTTCCGGCCACTTGTTTGCTCTTCTTCTTCCAAGTTCAATGCATGCATGGATTGAGGTGAAAAGGAGTAGAGGGACAACCAATTAAACCAATACCAAATTCAAACCCACAGGTTTCTCTCCTCGCCTACCTATAGCTAGCTTATTATCATTTACCTGGAACACCCGCATGTACTATGTTCTTGGTATTTGGAAGCCCTCCACCCTTGAAAAACCACGGATACTAACTTGTTCAAGATAAGAAACGTCACTCCAAAGTCCAAATGAAGTCAAAACAACTAAAATGAGTTGGAACGTATTATAATTGTTGGAAATAAAGAAAATATAAAGAGAAGACACAGAGAGAATAATTAAGAGGAGGTAGAAGTGTTATCATTCATTCTTATTAACCTCCTTATATAGAGGTAAAGTTTACATCATAGTACATAATTAATGAGTAATTACGTGGATAATCACATAGATTATAATATTGATAACAATAATAATACTTTTAGTCTTTTTATTTATTTCTTATAATGAATTTCTTACATCATATTAATAGAGAAATCATTCATCGATCCTGGATCACCACTGGTCAAGCTGACATGATGGTCCCAGCCAATAAACACGTGATTTATTGCTGAAGTGATAGGATTTTGTCTGACGTGTAACGGCTTCGTTTTCTCCCGTTTAGGGTTTTCATTCAAAGAAATTTAGGATCATGATATTGTTCTGGTGAATAGACGTGAGTTTAGGTTAAGCGGTGAACAATCTTTGACGCTTCAGTTCTTAAACGACAAGTAACGAAGCCGTCAAACGTCAGACATAATCTTAATACTGAGTAGTTATTCCATGTACCTGAAACACCACGTGACTCTACCGTAGGGTGTTTCTAACTGATAATTTCCCCTTGTTACTTTAGCAGGTAGACACGTGTCACGCGCTGGTTGATCTGGAGCATCATGTCACATTGACCTGTGGGGACCGATGAATAATTCCTCTATAATTTCTTCCTTCCCTCCCTATTGGGTTTACAATTATTTGACCTCCTTGACCTCCTGCTCTTTCTGTCCCTGTTGGCTTCAGTTCTGCACCACCAACACAGCAATTGAGCAGCTAGGGCAGTGAAATTTACACTCCCAAATTTACGATGAATAAGATAAAGATCGAGAAGATAGAGAGCCTGCCGGCGAGGCAGGTGACGTTTTCGAAGAGGAGAAAAGGGCTGTTCAAGAAAGCCGGAGAGTTATCAGTTCTTTGCGACGCTAAGGTTGCTGTCATTGTCTTCTCTTCTACTGACAAGCTCTATGAGTTATCCAGATCCAGCACGAAGGATATTATTGCAAGGTACAAACAGTGCACTAAAGATGATGGAGTAGAGGAGTCAGCTGATGAGTGCATGATGAGGTTGAATGTGGAGCTTGCGGAAAAGATCCGCGAGCTAAGGCATATGGAGGGGAAGGATCTAGAAGAGCTGGATATAGATGAGTTGCAGAGATTGGAGAAAATGATTGAAGGAGGACTTAGCCGAGTACTTGAAACTAAGGATCAGAGGATTAGGAGTCAGATTCGGGCACTTGAAACAAAAGGAGCAGAGTTGGCAGAAGAAAACAACCTGTTAATAAGGCAGAGCTTAAGAACGCTGCTATCTATGGAGTCGTCGGGGATCTCAACTGATGATGATGAACAAGGTATGGCATCAGAATCTTGCACAATTTCCACTAGCTGCTTCACTACTGGCTCTTCCACTTCGTCCACAGATGACTCCTCCTCCTCTGAGAACACCATGTCTCTCAAACTCGGGCTTCCTCGGAGCTAAAACAGGAAGGGCCATTCATCTGATGTTGACCTATCCGGTGCAACACAGCTATTTTCCATCAAGGGGAGATTTTTTTTCCAATTTTTTGCGGCTTCTACATTTCAGTGTGATTTTCAGCGTATGTGATGCAATAATTGTTTGGCTTGTATAAATACTGCTTTTACCTTTTGTATTCTCCAATAATTTTACTTGTCAGGTGACGCAATAATTATTTGGCTTGTATAAAAACTGCTTTTACTCTTCGTATAACATAGACACTCACTATGTTTTTGGTTACAGTCGAGGCTTCATAATACCATTAAAGAATCATCACTAACAACTGCAGATCGATTACAGGCAGGTGCCAACTACCTGAAGGTGAGATTCCCACCAAGTTTAACTGGTCACTTAAATGATGAGAATTTGTTCAAAATCCAAAGAACTCTCACATCGTCCATCTCATTTCTCAAACCCTGTAAATGACGAAAATTATTCTACGCACCAAAGTGCAAGTGAACCGAACAATTAATATGTAATATTTTAATCTAGTCATCCACGTTGCATTATTATGCATGTATTCTAATACAGCTAATAAAATTGAAATCTAAAAAAATAGTCATATAGTCATCCACGTTGCATTATTATGCATGTATTCTAATACAGCTAATAAAATTGAAATCTAAAAAAATAGTCATAAGTGTTTCCAACACAGGAGGTGAGGACCTGAGATTGGATAAAAGGTATTTTTATTATGAGTACTTAATTTGATTAGATTAAAAATAAAAATGAAATAAATAATTTTAGGGTCTATATATAATCTTTATTCGATCTTTGTATACGATAATTTAAGAACTTACATATTAATAGTGTAAACACACTTTAATGCGTAGAATCCACTCCGTCGAGAGTACACTCCACGAAATTGAATGGAGTTCTAGCTAGTTGACTGCAATAATTCAGACGCCTGTGTACCTTCTAAGTTGTCCGGTTCTTTCCAGTTTCCATTATTGGACTTGGTATGTGTCCTAAATTCATAGGGATGTGGGTACTTTCTGGAAGAGAAACAATGGGTACGATGCCCATAATGGCGTAGGATGTGTCAAATTTTAAGTGGTGCATGCTCAACAGTTTTTAACATTTCATCACCTAATTCTATGATTTATATCCAGTATACCAACAAAAGTTGTAAATATCCTTAGCCTCATTGTTGTTGCAACTATTTATCGACTTTTCATACAATACATTTTGGGTTCTTCTTTTACTATTACCATACGATTGAAAGCTCTTTAAGTATAGGTATGTACAAGTACTGTTGTGAATTTTTACACTCAAGCTTTGCGAGTTTCTAAAAGAGACTTTCTTGAAATGTTGTTTGTATTTTTCTTTAAGAGAAGACGAAAAGCTATATTAAATGATAATTGAGGAATGATAACTGAGGAGTACATGGTGAAAACAATAAAGCATAGCAACATGCACAGAAGACATATTTATAATGGAAAATTAATAAAAGATAATAAGATACAAAAACACATTTATGTTGAGCAATAACTAAGATGTGACTTGATGACGAACGACATCGTTGTACTACATATGTGACAAAAGTAGTATAAAAGTAATCGTAAAGCTAATTAGAATTGTAACCGTAACCGTAATCGTAATCGTAATCGTATTATTGATAATTTGATATCACATCCACTTGTTACATATGCAGTTTCTTTATAATTTGTTTTCAAACCAATAATATTGTACGTGTATGAGTTGTATGTATTATATCTCCAAGGCTTTACCTTGTATTGTCTTCTATCTTTTTCTCTCTTGGCAATAAAATAACCCGTACTTAAGGAGTGATGAGTGATAGTGACTGATGCATTTTCTTTCTCCCTCTTTTGAAGGAAACAAACTATATACAATACCTTTCAGAAAAAGAAAAAAAAAACTATATAAAATAAAGTTTAATCCTTCTCTTAGAAAAACTAAAACAGGGGCTGGTTTTGAATATAAATGTCCTGCACCATGTTTTCCAATTCTCTTCCTTTATATATACACATGCACAGAAACACTTCAGGGCTTAAAAACACAGACAAATTAAAGAGATCTGCTTGAGGAATCAAATTGAGAGAGAGGGAGAGAAATGAAGAAGTGTGAGTTGTGTGACTCTGCGGCAAAGATGTACTGTGAATCAGATCAAGCTAGTTTATGTTGGGATTGTGACATCAAGGTTCATGGTGCAAACTTCTTGGTGGCCAAGCATTCAAGGACTCTGCTATGCCATGTCTGTCAATCTCTAACTCCATGGAATGCCTGTGGACCCAAGCTTGGTCCTAATACTGTTTCAGTTTGTGAGAATTGTGTTTCAAACAAGGAGTCCAGAAACGAAGAAGACGAAGAACGTGATGATGATGAAGATGGAGGAGAAAAAGAAGAAGAAGAAAATAGCATCGGAGAAGATAATGATGATCATGATGGAGGTGAAAATGGTGCTAATGATGATGATGGTGGTAATGCTGATGATGATGAAGGGAATCAAGTTGTTCCATGGTCATCTAGCTCCTCTACTCCACCAGACTCAAGCTCTTTAAGTGATGAAGAATGTTGCCATGAAAGCTTGTCAAGATCAAGATCATCATATCCATGTAAGCGCAGGCGCTACAATGCACACCAAGTTCGCGATTTCTTCATCTAAAGATCTTGCAGATCCTGTATCTCCTTCTCCGATCATCTTTAATAACAGAAAGATGAGAACTGCTGCAGTACTGGAACCGATATCTTGAAAAGTTCGACCCAGAATGAATGAAGGAAGCAACAAGTGAAGAACCAAATTTAATTCGAGAACTTGATGGATGAACACTTTACTAAGGTTAATTTTCTTTGTCTTTAAGTCATTGTAAGCTTTTAACTTCCATTTCATTTGGATCCTTACAATCCTACTCAGTTCTCACAATTTCATCTTTTCAGCAAATCATCATCTGTATAAATGACATATTGCTTTGCTTTTCTTTGATTATTGTACTTAACATTAGTCTTTGGTGGAATCAATGGGTGGTGGAGCTCAATCTAGACCACCCCATTTGAGATTAGTGCAGAAATCAAAGTTCTCCAACCAGCATACTCTGTAAGAAATCCATTAGTGCTAATTTTCCTCCACCTATGGATTAAGTGATTGAGTGATAATAAGTGGGGTCTCAGAAAATAAACAAGCAGAAATTAAGCTCTGATCTATGGTGGTAATAGTGTTCATTGTTTCATATGCATGAAAAGCCACTGGTTAACTGTCCAGCAATTTGGCAAGTAGCATGATTTGACATTAAGTAATGGCTTCCTGCTTCACTTTGTCTACCATGTTAGGCTGAGATTTAATATGTTTTAAAGATGAGTAATACATAAGTCAAATAGTATTGTCTATACTCAACAACAAGAGAATGTGGCATAGATTGATGTATTCTGATTATTATAAGGGGAGTATTGGATCAAACTGGGGAGGTTTGTTTCAAGCAGGTTGTTACTAGATTCAGGAAGGGAGGATTGTTTGCTATTGTGAAACTCTACTATAACAAGTCTTTTATGTTTTGATCGAACCATCAACATTTTTAGCTACTAAAAGTTTGAAGTTCGAATACCTTAAAAGTCATAATATGTTTGGAATAATACTCTTAGTGTAAATCCCAAAAACCGAAAGGATGGGAGGTGGGGGCTCTTGGGACATGTTCACGTGCTTACCATAACTCTTCGAATTAGTATAATCATTTACTTACAAATTGATTAGCGATGAATAAGAAAGCTACTTCTAAACTAACATTAAGCTTTAATGGAAGGAATCAAGAAGGGCCCAGAGCTCACTAGTCCTGGTGTGAAATTGTTTGCCTGTAGAGGGGAGACCATGATGATTTATGTGGCTATGGTCCATCCGATTGAAAATTTCAACACCTGTGGAGATGTGAGAGATTTGGATTCTTGTTTCCCCAAAACAAAGGTCTGCACAGTTTTTGATCTATTTGTTGTGCATGCCAGCTTTGAATTGAGATCTTCCTCTCTGTCAGCCCATCTAGAACCTGGAATTGTGGCCGTTTATATATATGCCCCACGTTTTACATGGACAAAGCTCAAGCCTTTTGTATTTTTGTTCTCTATCTAAACTTACAAGAATGACGGTCTTCCTGCATTTTGCTTACATGATTTGCCAAAACAATGGAATCTTAACATCAGGGACCAAGCATTATACCCATAAAGCTATCAAAGTAATAAGATTAGGCAATCTTCATAGACCCAACTTATGAATTGTTATCATAAGATCATAACCATCTACTTCATTTGCATTTTTTATACTCAGAAAGGTGAAAAGGAACAAGATTGAAATTGAAATCATCCATTATTCATCAACATCCCCGAGCTTCATAAACATACGGCAACGCTGTGAAAAAGCGGTTGAAACAAAGATCAGTAGACTTGGTTACTGCCAAACTTTTCCATACAACATGACGACATGATTACACACGAACCAGGAGTACTTGATAAACATCCGAATGCGCTTCACCATCTCTACCTTTTCAACGAACCTTATCCGTATCTGCAAGGCATGAAATATGAAATGCACCATGAAGCTTCAACACAATCATTGATAAAAGGTTTCTATGGATAATTGGGTATGACAATTGACAACAAGGTTTTTTTTTTTTTTCCTTTGAATTGTTGCGATTTGGATGGTTTCAGTGAAGGAAATGGTTCCAAAAATAAGGTCCCCAAGAACTATGACTCGAAGTATAGTACATTGTGTTTGTAAATATGACAGAAATATTGGCATATATCCAGATTACTGGGATGAACATGTATGATCTACACATTTCATCATTCTGCTTATAGAACCTACCAGGGCAAAGGAGGTTGACAGGTTTGCTGAAATGAACCAGGAAATGCCTTGGAGAAGATAACTATCCAATTTAACAACATCTACCTTTAAATCACAATAAAAATACATAGAATGTACTGGGTAGGATTCAATCACTCATCAAACACTTACCTAACATCAACATGATTCATAAATCTCTTGTGCAGTGGTTCTTACATCATTAGTTTCTAGCAGATTAAACACATCATAAAGGAGACTTTAAATTGCTACCCACATAACAGCACGGAAAGTAGTACAAGTTAAGTTACACATTTATATCTACCTTGGGATACTTAAACAACTTCCCCAACTGGCAGTAGGTATCTGAAAGTATGAAGCACCAGCAAGGCCCGCTCCTATAAATACTAGACTGTTGGCTGCATCCAATTTCCGAGTTTAATTTATTGCACTTGTACACTAACTTATTTGGAGCACCTTATACTTTGTTTTATTCTGGCAACAACATATAAGTTCTTTTATTTGTAGTTAGAATTGTTTTTTTTTTTTTGGTAGTTGGAATATTGAATAACAGGAATGTTGGTTGCCAAAAGGGTAGATTGTTGCAGAAGTAAACACACCATCCAAACTACTGTTTGAGCAAACAGACTTGTCAATATTCAAGATACCAAGAAAAAAGAAGGAAAAGAAAAGGGAATGCCAAACCACTTGAAAGCTCCTCCAAAAAATCAGACATTAAAATTTTCCCTATTTAAGAATGTCTATCACCATACCTGGCATGTAGAAGAGCTGCCCAAGCATTCCATAACTGTACTGATACAATAACTTAAGCAAACAAAAACTTGGAAGTTTCAATTTGCTAAATGCTGATCAAGTCACTCCATAATTCAGATTAGGTATACCAAGCCAACTCTGCCTACTTGTTGTGGGAACTATCAACGGTAGGTTATACTATTCATGCTCCTGTTAAATTGATGTCCTCTAACATATGTACGTCCTCAACCACAAAACCATTCAACAAACATAATGAAAGGCGATAAGAAGGTGCATGACTCTCACGTTTAACTTACTTCCCAAAACACGAAACCATTCGACAAAATATTTCTGTCTAACGGGTGCCAAACAATTTATTTAAAACTATAGTATTACCGAGGGTTTCTAGATTAGTAAACGTAAACTAGGATCAAATCCAATGCACCATCAGTAAGTATGTGGAATTAGTGGAAGATTTGAAGAAGTCTATAGAATTTGAAAGTCTAGGTGTATTCAATTCAGACTTTTAAAAATCTATCAAAGTCAAAATCTATCAAAGTCTGGGTGTATTCAACTAGATTTTAAAAAATCATTATGAATTCCACCAAAGTCCAGGGGTATTCAATTAAGACTTTTTAAAATGAATAGAAGTTTTCAAAATGTCATTCATTCTTATGGAATTAGTAACTCATGGATAACTATGGACTTTGTAGTGTAAATTACACACACCAAACTCTAATACTTTTCCATCCACCAAGGCAAAGATTTGGAAAAGTCTACGATAGACTTTCTCTTTACATATGAATAGGTTGATCCTGCGATACATCATCTTTCTTTTTTTCTTTCCTTTTTATAATATTCTATGTTATTAACGTTCTTCTACCTATTCTTTTCAATGTTTATTGAATGTTAATATTTTTCTTGTCTTCAATTGTGATGCTTTAGAACCCTCGATAACCTAAATATTATTATGGATTGGATTAGTCTTTCTGGTGGGTATCATTAATTCTCTTGTCTCTTGAACGTATTTGTTCTAGATCCAAAAATGAAATGACACTTCCTCTGTCTACTAACTCTTGATTCTAGAATTACATGATCATGTATTATATAATTGCGTACATGAATGTGAACATCTAATATCCCACTTTAGAACATGCGTCAAGTAGTCCTTGATTTACGTACAAGTATGCGTGTTGGTAATATAAGTTAATATAATCTTTTGCGTCACCTATGTTTATGTATCTCAATCAAATATTGCAACTGAATGCATCGAAATTAGATAGATGAACAATAAAAACTTATAATCGGTTTCATTTGTGTTTTTCATTGAATTCTGTAATTGTAAGTATTGAGAAATCTACATAAGTCATTTATATTCATAAATCAGTGAAAGTCTGTGATTAAAAATCGATGGTTTTAAGAAATCAGTGAAAGTCTATGAACTTTTCAAAGAGTCAGTAGACATTTCGAAAAGTCTGTTGATTGAAATAAGTATGTATAAATCTAAATACAATACACCCCCCTAACCATCAAATGCTGAGTGAACTATACCTCCAAGCACCAAACTTGAACCACAAGTCAATTAAATTTTCACCATAATCAACTAATACTAAATCATATACTATGCATATGAATGCTGACCTTTATCCAAAGCGTCATGGAACTCCGGCTCCTCTTCATAAACCTTTACGGCATTGTCGTCTCCGTCCTCCACATCGGAGAATCTAACGACAATGACCGGACAGACGCAGTGGTGCACACAGTAGTCACTAACACTGCCGAGCCTAGCATTGGAGCTCCGCCGCGTGGCTCCGAAGCCCCGGCTGCCCATAATGACGGCGATCAGACCAAGCCGCTCGACCTCCAAGCAGAGCCGCTCCTTCAAGTCGTGATCCTTCACGATGTGGATCTTGAACGGGATCTTGGCCTCGCCGAGAGGCTTGGCGAGGTCGTTGGCTTTGGTGACGGTGAAGCGGTCGAAATCGGACTCGAGTTTCTGCTGGGAGGCCTCGTCGGAAGGGACGGAGACGTCGGTGGCGCCCCAGTCGGCGCCGTAGAGGACGGAGGTGGGGCGGACGTGGAGGAGGACGACGGCATCGCCGGGGCGGAGGTAGTTCTGGACGGCCCAGGTGACGGCGAAGGCGCTCTCGTCGCTGAGGTCGACGGCGATGCCAATGCGGCGCTGGGCACCGGAGGTGGGGGTGCCGGTGGGAGGGAAGCGCGGGGAGGTGGGTTGGACGACGATCGCGGAGGCGGAGTGGTGGCGCTCTGGTTCTGAAGATGATGGGCTCTTTATCGGAGAAGCCATCGAGGTTTGGTTTGATTGAGAGAGAGAGAGAGAGAGAGAGAGAGAAGGAAGCTGAGGTTTTTGAGTGAGAGTGAGGAAGAAGAAGACTGTCAATGTCACAGGATCACTGTGCAGGTGAAAATGTTCAAGCTTTAGTTTTTTTTTTTTTTTTTTGGTATAATTTGATAATTATTATCTCAAAAATAATGATAATTAGGTAATTAAAAAAAAAGATAATAAAGAAATATCTTATCATCCGTAGGATTGATAGCGTCGTAGCTAGGATAGAATAGTGCAAATCGATACATGCACAAGAAGATATGTATGAAGTTATAAGTCATGTTTCTCTTATGACCATGATTATTGACATGAAAGTGTTCTATTTGAGGATGAACGAAGTCAGACATGTCGATGAAATTTAAGACTTAAATATCTACTAGAAATTAGAAAAAAGTATAAATATATGAATCATGATTACCCTTATGATATGTAAATGGATTTTTCTTTACGAATATGAGATATTAGAAAAAATTGAATAGAATGTTAAAGAGGATGACTAAAATTATTTGAATTTTGCTGGTTAAAGTTGATTCAATATAATTTGGAGTTTCACTGAAATTGTTATTGTATCATATAATTTTGGTATTTGTGATTAGGTCTTGATCACTTGGCAGACGAGGGATGCAAACTATTTATATGGATGACAACAATGGTGACATAACTTTCTAGATCAGATATATTTTTGTAAATTGGTGAGAATCGGTGATCGTTGTGTTTGTGTATAAGAAATTAATAACTATCAACTTTGTATCGTAGTCGTTTTTATTGGGTCGGATCTATTTCCAAATCGAATCCCGTACGTGGCCCAACCTATATATAAATAACGGGTCGGCTGCTTCCGCAATCAGCCATCTGCATCTGTCTCTTATTCAAAATCCCCAAATTCCAATCCCGGAAAATCAAAGACCTGCAGACTCCCCAAATCCCCACCATAAGCTAAATCATCATCTTCTTCATCTCTCAGAGACATCAAACATGCCTCAGAGACACTCCAAGAACAACAACGACCTCGCGTTCTTCACATATGACGAGAAGCGGAAGCTCGGTTATGGGACCCAGAGGGAGAGACTCGGCAGAGACTCCATTAAACCCTTCGATGCTTGTTGCCTCTGCTTGAAGCCCTTCATCGACCCCATGAGCTGCCAGAAAGGCCATGTCTTCTGCAAGGAATGCATTCTCGAATGCTTGCTTTCTCAGAAGAAGGACATCCATAGGTACCCTCGATTTTTCCATCGCTGTATAACCCAATTCCTTGTTTGCTTCTATGTGAATTTGATTTTGCTGTATTGGGTTTTCGGCTCATTGGTTGTGGTGTGGTAAAAGATTTGTTCTTTTTGGGATGCTAAGATTTTAGGGTTTTTGGGTGATATGGGTAATCAGTTTGGAGTCTAAAGTTTCCAGCTTTGGTTGAAATTTAGTGGAATTGACTATTTTAGACTGAGATTTTAGGCACAGTTGACTAGAATCTGAGTGAGATTGGTAGAGGCCTCATGCTGCTTTGAAACACAGATTCTAATGTGCTATTTCAATAGGCGCGTAATGTTTTTGGTATATTGAGGTCTTCCCTAAAAAAGGAATCGTGGATAAATTCAGAGCTTAAGTACCAATTTGTTGTTTGTTATTGTTCAATGTGATCAGGATTTGAATTTAAGTTTGATGTTTTCATTTTTCAAGTCTTTTTTTTTTTTTCTTTTCCTGTTTGTTGGTGGTCCCTGAGATGATAGATTTCTTATAAATCTGTAGCCTAAAGCTTCCAGGTTTGAGTGAAACGTTATGAGTTTGAGATTTCCGTAGAGGTTTAGGCTTTCGAGGATGGTGTACTATTCTAATGGGTTAAGAATGCAGGTTCCCTGAATGCGGATTGTAGTATAACAAAAGCTCGTCCTTGCATGTTTGGTTACTTACTTTGTGTAGCTACTAAAATGGTTGTGGGATATAGATCCCTAATGGATGTTATTCAAATCAATCTGGATTTTTGTTCCAGGTATTCAATCATATTCTCCCTTAATGGTGAATATGGTTACTAAATTAGGTGCAATTCTGTGGATCTTTGGTATTTAGGGGTTCTTGGTGGGTGTTATTGAGAAAGTGAATTATCAAATGGCTTGCCGTTATTGGAAACCAAATTTTGGTAGACTTTCATACGTGTGCTAGTATGTCAGGTCATATCCTTTCTGTGCATGCTATTAGTTATTTTGCAACATTTTGTGTGCTTTCTGTGCTGTTATTACTGCCTTCCCTTTGGCAGTCTCATATACAGCTGTTAGGTTAACCCACAGACGAAAAGAAAAAAAACCATTCCTCAATGCGAGAAACATTCTGCTTGTGATCTAGTTTTATTGATGTACATCAAGAAAAAATTGTAATTGGGGGTTCCTAGTTTTGTAGTTTGGTAAATCTTGATTATATTTTGGTGTCTTAAGGCTAACTATGGTACCAAGCTTGGCTTGGGGATATTGTGTGGTTTATCTGAAGATGTTGCTTCTTCCACTTTGCAGAAAGCAAGTGGCACATAATAGTCAGCAGAAGCAAGAGAAGGAAGATGAAGAAGAGAGGTTAAGGCAACAGAAAGCCAGAGAGCTTGAGTCTTTCGATCAGCAAAACCATGGTGCAGTACCGCACTACAATGATAGAAACCAGGACCAGGATAAGGGTGGGTTTCATGGGGCAAATAGTGTGAAGGTGACTTCTTATGAAGAAGAGGCGCTTCGGACAATGAAGGCATTTTGGCTGCCTTCTGCTACACCAGAAGCTCCTGTTAAAGTGGCTGCTCCCCCTGAATGCACAACCTGTCCAGAAGGTAGCGAGAAACTAAAGCTGAAGTCTCTTTTCCCTGTCCATTTCACTGAAGACATAAACGACGAGAAGAAATCAACGCCTCTGGACAAGACATATATCTGTCCAAGCTGCAAGGTTACATTAACAAACACATTGTCACTTGTGGCTCTTAGCTCATGTGGTCACGTTTTCTGTAAGAAGTGTGCTGATAAGTTCATACCTGTAGATAAGGTTTGTCTTGTTTGCAATAAAGGGTGTAAAGAGAGAAACATGGTGAACCTGAAAAAAGGAGGGACTGGCTTTGCTGGCCACGACGATGATCTTGAAGCCAAAGATTTCAAGCATTTGGGGAGCGGTTCAGGTCTCGGGTTAGTGAGACCCGCAGTGAAAACTTGACTTCCAAATTTCTACAGGTCTGTGCCTCCGCAGCGACTGTATCTCATCCTTCCTTTTGCTTTTGTTGTGGCGTTTTACGGACAAAAACATTAGGAAATCATTATATGTAACTTTGATTTGTGCAATACCTACAACATTTGTTGTTGCTTTTGACATTTTCGCTAGTGCTGCATTTCTAAATGAGGTTTTTCTCTTCGATTTTGTTTACCCTTATCTCTCGAAGACCTTTCATGTGGGGTGGTTGAGACTTTGAGAGAGATTGGATATTAGAACCCCTTTATCGTGTGCTTATCCATATGATGAAATCCACAACAGCCATGATCCAGCATTATGGTCCCCTCAAGCAAGGGATGTGTCATATGACTCATCATAGAATAATATGGTAGAGCAACCATAAGGCTCTGTTTCTGCCTTCTGGTGCATAATGCATTATGGTTTTTGATTAATGATAATGCAGATTACAGCTCAAGGTATGCTGGGTGGGGGCTGTGGCTAACTTGCTCTGTGTAATACCTTATTCTTTGCCTGTCATCATCATTAGACTCATTCTTTATTTCCCTAATGCAAACTAAGATTGATTCCTAATCTTAAAATACAAACGTCGACCGAATTTTATTCGGCGTCTGTCTGTTTTATCACTTTTGTGGATCGTAAAGTTTGTATTCTTGTCATTATTTAGTATTATCACAAATTTGTTTCTTAGAAAAAGAGAATGATCGTTTGGCTGGTTGAAATGATGGTATTAGGGTGTACCGACCATAATTGAGATGCCATATGATCAGGACAAAAGAAATGTATCGTATATGCTAGTGTCTGAATCACATTTACTTCTTAACCAGGTATAGTGTTAACTGTAAAGTTAAATCGGACGAAATCTAGGTACATTTTCCTAGTTAGTTAATTAGTTTACTCGTTCCTTTATAACTAGAAAACCAATCAACGTAAACCCTTACTTTTTTTTTTGTTAGACAACGAATCGAATCTATAGTTCTCGTCATCTCTATGAGACATGTATAAAAACACGTAAGGCTTGTCATATGATTCTACCGTAACATTGATTTCTCTAACATGTATACAATAATAATGATGAAATTGTTTGTTTTCTACTAAAATGGTTGAGGTTTGCTATACCAGACAACCAACCAACCAAGTTAAAAATCCCAACAGAAAAACAAGCAAGTAAAACCAACCTAAAGAATAAACAAGAGAGTGTGCATGAAGACCGTTATATTTGGTGGTTAACCAAATATACCCCGTTTATACACACCCCGCCAAATATACCCGTATACGACCCGACCCGATTCGTAACAGACAATCATTCATCCGCCACCAACAAACAGTTTAAATATTTTCAGAAACCCAAAAAGCTTCTTCGTTTCAGAGAGAGAGAGAAAGAGAGAGAAACGAAACCCTAAAATTCGTTTCAGGTTTTTTGGGGTTTTGGGATTTTTGATAAGCCAAAAAAAAATGGGGGATTTGGAGAAGCAGCAGCTGAACAAGGACGAGGCGGCGGCGGAGGAGACGGAGAGGCTTGTCGACGACGGAGGAATGGCCGTGTTGGATTTCGACATGCTCTGCTCCACCGTCGCCTTACAGACCCAGGGAAAGTCCGCCGCCAAGTTTCAGAGCTTCGACGGCGGAGATGAAGCTGAGGCTGCGGAATTGGGCGGCGTGTTTAGGATGTGGGAGGGTGAGCTCCTAGATTGCTTCGAAGATCGCCGCGTCGCTCTCGAATCGGCTTGGTCTGTTGTCTCTCTCTTTTCTCTGATTAATTTCTCGCCGGAATTCGACTTTTCCGGCGAAAGTATTGATTTTGGAATTGAAGGTGTTTCTATTTTTAGTTGATTAGAATTGGTCAAAACTCAAAAGAAGAAAAAAGGTCAATACTTTTGTGTATGGAATGGATTGAATAGGAAGGCTCATTGACTTGATACTTGACTAAATAGTTGGACTCTTTGTGGAATCCGGTTCGACATTTTGAGAATGAGAATTGTTTGACTGTGTTGTTTACTAACAGTGTGATTGATGATGCTGCAGCTGTCCGTGCTATACATTTGGGAAGAACATGAAGCGAGCTGGGTTTGGTCCTTGCTTTTTACAGGTTTGTTTCTTTTCCGTCATCCTTTAGTGCGGTGATCAAAGTTGAAATCTTTGAGTCGAAGTTTTGGAGTTCAGTGAGAGAGGTCATATGTTGTACCGAGTTGATTGAGCTGTCTAGTTTCACTTTGTTTCATATCTGATGATAGGTTATAGAGCAGGATTGTTTAGATAGATTTTGAATATTGGTATGTTGTTTTGCAGGGTTCTCTTCATTTAATCCTTGTCGCCAGCATCCTTCTCAACTGCGTTGCGTTTATTATCACCAAGAAGCGCTGCTTTGTATATCTGGTGGTTGCTTTCACCATTACACTGGGGACGTATTTGGGGTACTTCCGTACACAGATAAGAAACAAATTTAACATAAGGGTAAGCACTCTCTCTTTGTCTGTCATTGTGTTCATTGCTTGCTAGCAATCATGTTTGGTCTAACTGTCTAACATTAGTAATTTCGTCATATTCATCATGTCTTCTCTCCTTAACTCATATATTAGGGTGTAAATCAATGCACTTCAGTGGTTGTTAGGCATTTGAAAGCTACATTAGTTGTAAAAAATAAGGAAAATGTGGGAAAATATGCTGTATGATATAAAGCAATGTGGTGATCATCTTGGAAAGCATATCATGAATCCATTAATAGTTTCAAGTCCATTTGAACTGCCTAATCATGTAGTTTTTTGGTATGTAAAATGTTCTATTGTCATTTTGGTACTCTGTTAGGAGCTTTTGCTATGTTTGAATGTTGGTGTTATTCTGATTGTTGTCTTTCATGTTTACACCTGAACTAACAAACATTCAATGTTAATGTTATTCTTTCCAGGGTAATGAGAGTTCCGTGGATGATTGCCTCTACCACCTTGTCTGTCCATGCTGCACATTATCTCAGGTATTATCACTTCTCTGACCCATACACTCTGGATAGGTTCCAAAATTAAAAGTAAACGTTGGCATAAAGTTTGGCAAGCTTCTTATTCTTGGAAGCTCATAAATAGTATTATTGTTTTGTGAGCAGGAAGCCAGAACATTAGAGATGAACAATGTCCAAGATGGCACCTGGCACGGTAGGGGAGATACAATATATATAGGCAGCCTTGGAGAAGGAGGAAAATCTTTCTTTGAGCTCCAACCACCTACTCTTGTGTCAATCAAGTCTCCCGACCTCTGCAACACGCAAAAAAGTCCAGCTGCTAGTACATATTCATGAGTTTAACAAGCTGGTCATTGACCCTCCATTGAGAAATTGACCTGAGTATCATTCAAAGTTGCATATCCCCATTCGGTTTCTTCCCCAAGGAAGGGAAATCAACCATGGAGTCCAAACTTTTTTCCATTCAAGATTTGCTGTAGTTGTGATTGGGAACTAGAGCTTGAGTTCACTCCTCCACCTGGTGATTGCATGCGGAGTTTCCAGAGATGGAAGGCGATCTACTCTTAAGTTATGGGATGAGTAACTATGTGTATGTACATACATGTGGGTTTTTTAGATAGACCCGAGTTCTGTAGACTTGTGTTGTTGTAGAACATGTTATGATCAATACGTTATCGTATCCTTTATTCAATGAAATGATAAATATTCCTCATCTTATGCTCTCTGTTTTATGTCTTTGGGATTGAATAACATCTATTCGGATTTTGACACGAGTGTGAATTAGCATCTATTGGGATTCAGTACCGCAAAGCCTCAATTGTCTTGGCTACTTTCTTATACACTACAGATGGCTGGATGTCTTTACAAAATGCATTGCTAGAGGATTTCATGGTTCAATCACGCTTTCATCTGGGTTGGGAGTTTGGAAGGAGAGGGCTTATATTGCAGCAAAGAATGTAGCAAGTAGCAACTGGGCTGACTTTTCAGTAGGGTGCATATTTAGTGCATAATTACATGTTTAATTATATTAAGAAGATCATACGATATCTCAACATGGGATACGCACCCATTGTTGATTTTTCTACCTCGTTGAAAAAACATGAAACTCTTCCTCAAATGGGCACTAAAATATGACTGGAAATGATTAATACGAATCTGTGTAAACAATGCAACATCATCCTCTTCATCTCCAGCTTAAACAATGCAAGTGCAGAACTGCATGTCCAATAGTCAGTCTCTGTTAACTCTAGCTTCTGAGTGCGACAAGTTTAATATACTACTATGCTGCATGTTGAGTGTGGACTTAGATTTTATATATGCAAGTAGTGGCCATCGATTCCTCGTGTTTTAGAATTATGAGTCTGTCAAATTCTATTTTGATGTACTGTTTGTCATTACATAGACTTAGTATCTTTGTAGACTTGTGTATATTATAACCAAAAGGAATTGTGTTACACGGATGACGGATGATAGGAAAATCTAGACAAAAAAACAGTTTTGGAGAAAATAAAAGTCATACAAGAAAAACATCTACTATGGCCAAGACATAAATAGTTTCGTTGACAAAAGCTCATTGATCATAGTCATCCTAAAAACATTTTGTACTTCATAAAAAAAAATATGCTTCTTACGTAACTACATAATAAAAAGAGACAGATTGTGTGTCACATTGATACATAAATTTTGTTAAACATCTGTGAATGAGCATATATATAATAAGGTTTCATATGTATACACAATACATCAAAATGAGCTTGCGTGCTCTTTTTGACTAAAGCTACAAAGGAAGTTCATCAAGCTCAACTGCTGAACATCTTTGACCACTTTTCATGCACCCAGAAAATGACCACTTATGCATTGAAAAGAAAATATCTCAGGCATAAAATGGAGAAAAATCCAACATATTTTCCTCATGTTGATCGCCCCAAATATTCTTTTCCATGTAATTCTCTAAATTTATTGTGATTAGTAATGATATTAGTAAATAGGTTAACCCATCCTTGCATTTCAAATTAATACTCCTATCAGACTATCAGAGTCTTAGTTAATTACATCTCTGTCTTCTTACATGTACGACTTAATTATGTGATAGCTACCTTGACTGACTTTGCATTGTTTGCTTCTAAAACCAAATATAAATTCCCAGCTTACAAACTTAAGATTCTTTAAAGTAAATATTTGGAAGGGACCCTTTTCTTGAATAAGAATGCTTAGTCTTTGAAAAGCTTCCCATTTATGGGAGAATTTAGACTTGCCAACACGCTTAATACAGTATTTGTGATCATTTAGCTAGGCAATGTTGACATAACAATGAGAACTTGAAACTCTGAGACAGATATTTCTGTGGGAAAATGGTGAGGGGTAGTACTCAGCAGTGTGATGAGAAGAGATTGAAGAAAGGGCCATGGAGTCCTGATGAGGATCACAAGTTGGTAGCATACATTCAAAGATATGGTATTTGGAATTGGAGTCAGATGCCTAAACCTGCTGGTAAGTAAACTGCACAACCTTCATTTTTTTGGTTACTTTCTCTTTGTTTCTGGCATTTACATTTTGCTGTCAATGAGGAATATTATGCTTGCTTGGAACTCAAGTACTGACCTGGTCTTTCCTCTGCCTCAATTATATTAGGTCTGGCAAGATCTGGGAAAAGTTGTAGACTTCGTTGGGTAAATTACTTGAGGCCGGATATTAAGCGTGGAAACTTCAGCAGGGAAGAAGAGGAAACCATAATCAAATTGCAACAGAAAATTGGAAATAGGTAATTACTAGAAATCCAATTTGTATATGCAAAACTATTTGGGAGGAACTAGGAACCAGTGTTATAACCTGTTAGTCAAGTAACTTATTATGTATGGAGGTAATACCAATTTACCAACCATTTGAGTTATATTGTTTATGCTATATTTTCTACACAAGAATTGATGAGATTGCTATTTCTTCTTGTTTGTGTGTTCAAGATGGTCTGTTATTGCAGCAAAACTTTCTGGAAGGACAGACAATGAGATCAAGAATTACTGGCACACCCACTTGAAAAAGCGCCTCAACAATGACAAGTCCAACAGAGTGGAGAATACTTCATCTGAAACTGAAACCTTTCTTGTTGATGAGGAAGCTTCAAAAGCATCACTGTTGGAAACTTCAAGAGAAAACTTATCTCCATCAAGTTCTGGTATTGCTGATGAAATTGATCACAAACCCCAGATTACAGAACAGCAAAGTATTTGTGATACATTTGGTGAACTTCAAAGTTTGTGGACACATTCTCAAGTGACATCAACAGCGGTGGAAGATTCCGAGGCTATGTTTGTAGATTCTGCAGGACTTACATTGTCGACTGCTGCTGATCAAGTGTGGCTGCAGCAAGAGCCAATATTTCCATGTGGTTCATATAGTGATGATGCTCATGTTCTTATGAGTGATTATTGGGTCAATTTAGGAGTACAATCTGATGAAACAAATGGAATGTGATGATACTCTCTGTCACTGGAACTGTAACTTAATCTGAGCTGGTAGGAATGTGTTTATGTGCATGATTACATTGCATAAAAAAAATTGAAATAGTAGAATGGTGTTTTTGTTTTATAAGGGAGGGTATTTTAGAATACCTCTCAACTGGATTACCCCCAAGCTTGAGGGTGTGGATGTTGATTTTAAGCACCACCCACTATAGGGGACTAGCGAATAGTAGATAGTTTTGGCTTCTCATATATGTTCTTCATTTTATTGCACAGAAACAACAAAAAGAAAAATAGATTCTGCTTTCACTGAGAGTTGAACTCAGGACCTCCCGCTTACTAAACGGGTGCTCTAACCAACTGAGCTATGAAAGCTTGTTGGTGATTTACTGTAGTTTTATTAGATTAACCTGCTCAAAATGGTTATACAATTCTGAACATCTCTTCCCATTTTGTATTCTTCCGAAACCAATCTAAAACCTTTGATTCGAAGCCAAGCAATTTCAATCCCAGCTTTGGTTCCTCAATATTATAATCTTCAAACTGAAGTACCCAGATTCACTATAGCATAAAATGTTGTCAGACCTTCGTTGATGCCCAACAAGGTGCTACATAAAAAGCATGACTTACATCTAACTCATCTAAGTAAGGAATTTTTAGGAGCATTGCCTGTTGCTTTTCACTATAAACCCTCCAAATGAGCCAATAAAGAAGAGAGCTCTTGGTGGTTTAACCATCCCAGTGAAGCAAAGAACATTGAATTCTCCAAAAGGTTGAGGTATCTCAGATATTTTTGTTCTGCAATCTTGCTAACTAGTCTGGGAATCTTACAACATGGTGGCAGTTTCAAGGCACTACTTCCAGTTCCTGAGAGAAATTGGATCACTGAAAAAAACTAACACATTTGGTAAAAAGCCCAAGAAGATTGCTTGCACTTACAAAAGAAACTGTTACCTAGCTAGCTTCTTATTTGGGACACTAGAATTATACCCGCGCCTTGGCGCGGTGTATATATTTACGGTGTGTTTGGATGTGGGTGAATTCCTGAGAATTTAATCAAACATAATGAATTCTTAATTTCTTAGGACGGTTTCCCTCGTTTGAACACTTATCCCGTGGAATTAGCAATTTTCACGGGAAAATAATCGTGAAATTTAGGAGCTTAAATTCCCGACTTGAATTCCTCACAAAATAAGCGTCATTTGTCAATTCCATTAACTAAGGTTAGTCTGAATACAAATTCTTGTCATTTTAAAACTCTACATCATGAAATCTAAATAATGAAATTCTTAATTAATAGAATTTAAATTCATGGAATTGTAATTCTAATGGTTTTAAAATTTCTTACGGACACATTATGAAATTCGAATAATGAAATTACTCAATTAATAGGATTTAAATT
>NC_020493.1:3608585-3664207 GCF_000184155.1 Fragaria vesca subsp. vesca | reverse complement strand
TTTAAGGTTAATGGCAATATCATGGTTTCTTAAAAATAACAGAGGCAAAATGGTTAGTATACCTGCCATTTGGCGCGGTGTAATATCCACATTAAGCATATTCTACATATGTATAAGAGCTATCACAAAAATAATTTCTATACAATAAAACATCTAATCTTGTATTCTACCCAAAATATAAATGCTCTAATTATTTTGATTTGTAAAATTCAGGATGTAGAAGAAAAGTCAAAAATGGAGGGCAAAAAAATCTTTACCAAGAGAGAGCCTATCTAAAAATATCTAAATTATATGTTTCAAGAAAAAAAAAAAAAAAAAAACTTTTAAACACTGTTCATATGCTTATGGTATGAACAGTTAACCATGGTTTAGTATATAGTATAATTTCCTAGATTAGTTATACCAATTGTCCACCACAAGCTGAGAAAAGAGTAATAAGAGAAAGCAAAAGTTATGCCATTCTTGTAGCCAGTATGATTCTAATCAATCATAACCTGGATTTGATAGTTGATATGACTCATAAAAGGTAGCATAACAAAATTGCCAAGTTAAATATCAAATGCACGTGAATCATGGTTATAATTTTAATTAACCAAGACATAGCTAATTCTACATTAACACTGGAACATGTGCATAGTTTAAATAACACTGAGGCTTGTCTGTGACCTTCAAGTCATCCATTTTGGAATTTTGTATTTCCTTTTAACTTTGCATAATTTTTTGTTACTTTTACAGCTCAGATGGGACACCAAGATGTTAGGAGCTTCCTGATCTTATTTAAAGTCAGAGAAACTGGTTTCAAGTATAATGAAGACTTCACAGTTGCTTGACCAAAAAAAAACAGAAGACTTCACAGTTGACTCCTAGCAGACTGAGAAGTATCTGTTCAACTTCAACTGAACCAGCAGGAAACGAAGCAGACTCTCTTACTCTTCTGGGCAGCTTGATTGCTTCGTGATTTGACTTCCCAACCCATCAGGTTCTGCTTCACTTATCTTCATTTTCTGATGTGTTTCTTTTCTTTGATTCATCAACTGTCAATTGGTAGTGGCTTTTCTTTGGTTGTCTGTACAATTCAACTGTTGAACACATTCTACATTATGCCCAACCATGTCAACTAAGGTAGCTGATCCATCTAGAAGACACAGTGTTGGTCATCATCTGCATATTCCTTGCTATTTCTCTGCAAGTTGATTGTTTTTAATATTGGGTATTGCACTATTATTGCGATATATCAAACTCTCAGTTAAGAAGAACCAATGTTCACATTGCAGAAGAATTGTTTTCCTACTTGAAGTTGTCTATGTTTACTATGATCTTTGATTCTTGGGGGAAAACAGTTCTATCTCAATTAGTTTTGTTGTTAGAGTACTATTATAGTAACGATGGGAATCATGGGATTGTAATCTTTGGAGAGGTTCAATCAGTTTTGTTGCTTTTGTTTAATCTTTAACATACTATAACCAGGCTTTCATCCTTTGTAGTATAAACCTCAACTATAGGATCAAACAGCACCTTTTAGATATCCTTCTTCTGATCACACCCCTTTAGGAAAGAACTAGAGATTTCAAAATGAAGTTTATGCTTTTGCAATCCAAAAAATCCCATCTCCTTTTGCTCAATTAACTAATATAAACCTGTAATGTTCTTCAGTGGTGTGGAAGAAAAGACAAGGGAGTCAAAGAAAGAGAGGACCAATGGTTTCTCCCATTCCTATCAATGTCAAGAAGATATGGGAAAAGTGGAATCTCCGGGGCTTTGTACTCCTCAGCCTCTCATTGCAAACTGCTCTAATTCTTGGTGCACCCTTCCGAAAGCGATCTCCTAACTTATTTGTAACCTTTGTTATCTGGTCATCTTACTTGCTTGCTGACTGGGCAGCTAACTTTGCGATTGGCTTAATTGCAAACAGTCAGGGTGACAATCCTTTTGTTCGAGCCCCCAACAACAATGGTGATTTTAACAGTGATCTTCTGGCATTTTGGGCACCATTTCTTCTGTTACACCTTGGTGGTCCAGACACCATAACAGCATTTGCTCTTGAGGATAACACATTGTGGCTAAGGCACTTGTTTGGGCTTGTGTTCCAGGTTATAGCTGCATTTTATGTTTTCATCCAATCATTTCCCAAAAACAAGCTGTGGCTGCCGACGGTTCTCCTATTTGTAGCAGGAATCATCAAGTATGCCGAGCGCACACGTGCTTTGTACAAAGCAAGCTTGGATAATTTCAAGGAGTCCATGCTTAAGAAACCAGACCCTGGACCCAACTATGCAAAGCTGATGGAGGAATACTCTTCCAAAAAAGATGCCAAACTTCCAACTCATATAGAGTTGACAGCAGAGCGCAGCAAAGAATCCAGGACTACTACTTATGTGGTGGACGTTGGAGATATGGAAAATAATATTGCACTGGTGCGCCATGCCTTTCACTTCTTCAACATCTTCAAGGGTCTTATCGTGGATCTCATTTTCAGCTTTCATGAGCGTTTTGAGAGCCGTGAGTTTTTCCATGACAGAAATGCAGAGGACGCTTTCAAATTGGTTGCAATTGAGCTCAATTTCATGTATGAAGCTCTATTCACCAAGGTGGTGGTTGTGCATTCTAAGTGGGGATACATATGCCGAGCTATATCCTTCAGTGCAGTTTGCACAGCTCTTGTTTGCTTCCAAAAAATAGAGAAACATGATTTCCATGGCTTTGATGTTGGAATTACCTATACTTTACTTTTCGGTGCCTTGGCCTTGGATTCAATAGCAGTGTTCATGCTTATATTCTCCGACTGGACTGTTGCTGCTGTGCGCAAGTCTTGCCAAAATTCTTGCCTAGCCAATATGCTCAAAAGGTACATAACTCTCAAGCAATCTAGGTGGTTCGTTACAGAAAATGCAAATCCATGTTTGGAGTGGTGTAGGCAACTTCTATTTCGAAGGTGGTATGAGTCTGTCTCTATATTTAACTTGATACATTATTCCCTCAAGGAATGTCCAAAACTGAGTCCTAATATTTTTGATTACATTTTCAAGGCCTACATCAATGTCATATACTTGCTTGGTCTTAAGGATCTTCGAGATAAGATCAAATATAGGACCAGCAAGCCACTCGAAAAAGAGCTATGGAAATTCATTTTTGCTCAGTTGAAAAGTAAGTCCATGCTCGCAGATGATCCTGAAACTGCCAGGAGAATAAGTTCGGCCAGAGGTGACTGGATTCTACAGGATAGTGAGTGGAATAATTCTGAGGATTGCCGTAAGTTGCTCTCTTATGTTGTTGATGTTGAATATGATCAGAGCATTCTACTGTGGCACATTGCTACTGAGTTTTGTTATAATCTTGACAGTAATGATCCAAAATACAAGGTTCTTATTGACAGTACTGATCCAAAAGACAAGGCTGTTCTCACTAAAATTGAACACTGCAAGACCTTGTCTGATTACATGGTATACCTCTTAGTTATGCAGCCTACTATGATGTCATCTGTAGCAGGAATTGGACAAATAAGATTCCGCGATACGTGTGCAGAAGCCATAAAGTTCTTCAGCAGAAGGGAACTAGGACCAGAAGTGAATCAAAAAGACGCATGTGATAGAATTCTTGAGGTAAATACAGATGTTCAGCCAGTTGATGTCAAAGGGGATCGAAGTAAATCCGTGTTGTTTGATGCATGTATTCTAGCAAAACAACTAAAAAGTATGGACAAAAAGAAATGGGATCTGATGTGTGAAGTGTGGGTGGAACTACTAGCATATGCAGCAGGTCATTGCCGAGCAAATGACCATGCCCAACTGCTAAGCAAAGGGGGAGAGCTTGTCACTTTTGTTTGGTTAGTGATGGCTCATTTTGGCATAGGGGAGCAGTTCCAGATAAATGAGGGGCACGCAAGAGCAAAACTCATTGTGGGAAAGTAACCATACTGTTACCTTGAATAAATGGTGTAGAAATTAGTCATGGTAACAAACTGTGTAACTTTTTGTTTGTTTTTTGTTTGGAGATAATTGTACTGTACTGAATTTTAATTGAAGTGTGAATAAAACATATTTGTGATCTATTTGTACTCTTGTAGTTTGATTATTCTGCTTATGCCTGTGCATATAATTTTGTATGAACCAATTTCTCACCTTATCTGCAATAATGAGTCATTTTACATAGCTAAACTTGCTCTTCCTTTTTCTTTTTCTTTTTTCCTTTTTTTGAGAAGAGCTTTAAGCCTTTAACTGGTTACTGTTACTTTTGGGCCAGACTCTGAGTGGCCCGAATTGGTATTTTCCTTGTGTTCTTTTGATTTGGGCCTAAACCCTAAACCCTAAACCCAATTGATCAATTAATCACATATAAAAGAGGGGATGGTCATGGAGAACAAGAGGCTCAAAAATTGTGAGACACAAAAGTTGAAGGCGATCAGAGAAACAAATTCCCGGGTTCTACTATTCTAATTGGTGAGCAAACTCTATATCTCTCTTTCTGTGTTACTAGTTTTTTTATTTGCTCTTGAAATCGTAAGGATATGTATAATTGGTTTTGTCTAACGTGGATTTCTTCTTTGAATGTTCTGGTCATAGAAGAAACTTAGATGTTGTACGTTAGACTATTATATGCTGGTTATGACTTTGTGAGAATTATATATTCTTCTTAGGAAAAAAAGAAGAGGCAAATTTTAGTTACAAAAGTTTGTTCGATGAATTTTATGGTTACAAAAGTTGCATGTATTGGTTTATATATGTTTAATATTAATTTCTCGAAGAGTATTGTTTGGTAATGTTGTTTATCTAAAATCTTCCACAGAAGCATGGCTGCACGATTCGGTCGATTCCCATTCCCATTCTCATATCCACCACGACCTTCATTCAAAGTATCAGAGTCTCTAAGAAAATCCATTCAAAATCCATTCAGGACCAAACCAACGTCGCACTAGATATCACAAAGCAACTGCTTCTCAATGAAAAAGTTAAGGACAAGAACGTTGTGTTCTCGCCGCTGTCCATTCATGTGGTTCTTAGCATGATAGCTGCTGGGGCCAAGGGTTCCATCCAAAAAGGGATGCTCAGTTTCCTCAAGTCCAAGTCCATAGACGCGCTCAACACTATAGCCTCCAATGTCGTTCCACTAGTCTTTGCCGATGGATCCAAACTCGGCGGTCCTCTCTTGTCATTCGCCAATGGGGTTTGGATAGACCAATCTCTCTCTATCAAACCTGCCTTCAAAAATGTATGTAGTCCGAATTTGACATATTTACTAATACTTTGTTGCAGATAGATATCTTATCATGTAACTTTGATCTTAGGTATTGGACAATGATTACAAGGCGGCCTTGAAACAAGTTGATTTCAAGACCGAGCCAGAGGAAGTGCGACGTGAAGTGAATTCCTGGGGGGAAAAGGAAACCAAGGGTCTCATCAAAAGCATTCTCCCCTTTGGCTCAGTTTCCTCCGCAACAAGGGTCATCCTTGCAAATGCTTTATACTTCAAAGGAGAATGGGATAAGGAGTTTGATGCATCATATACAAGAGTGCGTAACTTTCACCTTCTCGATAATGCGGGCTCAGTTAAGGCACACTTCATGAGGACAAAGTGGTTGTATCAGTACGTAAGTGAATTCGAAACCTTCAAAGTCTTGAAGCTTCCCTACAAACAAGGTAAAGATTATGAGAGAGAGTTCTCCATGTACATCTTTCTTCCAAATGCAAGAAACGGGCTGCGAGCTTTGATCGAGCAGTTTTGCTCCAACGTCAAGTTTATAGATAGCCATCTTCCCGACCATAAAGTTCCGGTTGGTAGATTCTTAATCCCAAAGTTTAAGATTTCTTGTGGTTTTGAGGCTTCCAAACTTCTGCAGACTTTGGGATTCTCTCTTGGAGGTTTGACAGAGATGGTGGACCCACCTGAGCCCTTGCATGTTTCGCTAATATTCCACAAAGCCTTCACTGAAGTTAATGAAAAAGGCACAGAAGCTGCTGCTGTGACGGCAACTGGAACGATGTGCAGTGCTGGAAAACCGGTACCTCCTCCTCCGATAGATTTTGTGGCAGATCACCCGTTCCTTTATCTGATCAGAGAAGAAGCGACTAAAACGGTGATGTTCGTTGGGCAGGTTCTCAATCCTATTGAAGACTCCACAGATTTTAAATGATTTTGTCTAACTTCATTCTCATTGATTGATTATGTAGACTCCATAAATTCTTTTAATTCCATATAGAGTTGAACAGATTTTAATGTATTCTATGACCAAGATTTGTTTGGATTTTAATAGATTTCAGTATATTGTGTTACTAGACTTTTACGGTGCAATTGCTCATATCCCGCTGCTTATATATTCTATAAAACAATAATCTACATGGGAACATAATTGGGCAATTGCCCATTTTTTGGATATTAGCAGCAACAATTTTTGCAGTAATATTCTAGATATCCAACTCAAAGCACATGGTTTATAAGAAGTTAGACAGTACTCTTACTGTAAGAATCATAATGAACTATACCACAAATTTCCATTGACAAACATGTGACATTTACACAAATTTTCATGGAGTAAATGCTTGTGACACCCTGTAGTTTACACCTAAAATCAATTTTGCCCCTCACTTCTTTTTTTTAAACTGGTATACCCCTATACTTTGAATTCTCGACTGATTTGCCTTTGTCGTTAATTGACCGTTAAAGAAGACTGTTAAGTTGCTGAGATGACCGGTCCTGCGATTCCAACTCAGCTAGAAACATGCCACATCGACATAATATGTCCAATATACCCCTGACTATATTTCCCCCCTTATCAATCATATTTTCCCGCCAAATGAGTCAAAAATGTGTGTGTAGCTCTGTTATTTAGAGAGCTTTTCATTGAAATTGTCATTCATTCAGTGGAAGTTGAACACAAAGGGATATACTGTTTACAAAACCCGAAAATCAACATATGTAATCTCATTTCAAAATCAACAACAAACTATGAACAAGCACAAAATCAACATCTAAAAATTAACATCAGTAGATGAACATCTCAACATCTTAATATTCAATATCTGAAATTCAATATCACTAAATGAGCAGCTCAATAATGTTTGCACAAGGTTGAACTACAAAACGAGCAACATCACGGAGCCCCTAACATCACTGACAAAATAGTTCTAAAGATCCTATCGAGTTGAATATTCCCAAAAGATTAGAACGCTGAACAAAAAGATGGCTCCAGCTAACACAATGTTCATCGCTAGAACAACTATTTGTCATTTCCTCTACTTGAATTCTGCCTAACCCTTTTAGAAGACCTTGTCGAGGTTGCAACATTGTCGATGTGGGAAAATATTGGACATATTATGTCGATATAGGGGGGAAATAGAGTCAGCTATTTTCCCAACAAGATGGCGGGAAAATATGATTGAGTAAAAGGGGGGGGGGGGGGGGGGGAATAGAGTCAGGGGTATATTAGACATATTATGTCGATGTGGCAGGTTTCTAGCTGAGTTGGAATCGTAGGACCGGTTATCTCAGCAACTTAACAGTCTTCTTTAACGGTTCAATTGACGACAAGGGCAAATCAGTCGAGAATTCAAAGTATATGAGTATACCGGTTTTAAAAAAAAGTGAGGGACAAAACTGATTTTAGGTGTAAACTACAGGGTGTCACAAGTATTTACTCCAATTTCCATTGACAAACATGTGACATTTACACATTTATCATAATTCAGGGCGTGGATAAGTGTATGTAGTAGACAAAGAGAAAACAATTATTTCAGTTTATCGCTCCTAATGACAAATTGATATCAACATATATTTGCTTCTGTACTTGTGTAGAGGAAGCTTGAGAGAAACCAATATAAAAAGTTTGATGCAAGATAAAATCATCTGCCTTGTTCATCTTCCAATTTCCAACTCCATTGAGTTTTTTCTTCCTGTAACACCACCATTCCACCAAGGCCACTTCATTAGTCCTCCAAATATTAGTGTAATTTGACTTGGAAATTAAATGAGAAGTAGAATAGATCATGGTGATGAAATCCAGTATGCATTAGTACTCAATGAAGTGATTCATTCGAGCCTATGATCATATAAATAAAAATGATAGTGGTCGAAAAGGCAATTTAACTATAACATGACCTCCACTGTAAAGTTGAAGAATTTTCTTTATACAAAACATACCCTGCTAATCAACCAAATATGATGACTAGAAAGAAAATTACACTTCAAAATATAAAATTTCTGAGGTTCCTCAAAGTAGATAATACACACCAAAAACAGTCATGCCTAGCAAAGTAAAATTGTTGTATATGGATTCTTTGAGGCATGTAAAAGTTGCTGAGGTACCTCAAAGAATTCTGTACACACCAAAAACACTTATGACTATAAAGCCTACCAAAGTAAAGTTATGGATCTTTGAGGCATGTAAAGTTGTTGAGGTTCTTATCACTATCCATGACTAGTAAGAAAGATATTGAGGGGAGTCATCAAATTTAACATGCCTAACATGATTATCAAACTCCAAAGTTCCAACAACGAAGTTTAAATTTTAGATTTCTAATTCAAACTATTTGTCTACCTGCCCACATCACATTCATATAACGAATTACGAAATGAAAATCTAAGCACAACGTTGACTATACAAACACTAACACTTGCCTCTAGATTTGCCTGTATGAGAAAATGCAACATTGTAGTTGTGATTTCCTCACTGTTAGGCAATAGTTGACACTTCCACCGCCATTCTAGGTCCGTTCCTTCTCATAAGTCTCTAACAACAGACGCAAATAATCACATGATATAATACTCAGTTACGAGCTTCTTCTTTTGTGGTCTGAAAGAAACTTTCATAGAAGCCAACAGGCAAAGAGCCTACAACTTACAGTTAACAAGGAATACAGGAGCCTAGCTTAAAACCAAAAACAACAACAAACTAGCTAGAAAAGCATAAAAGACACTAGAGAGAAAAACTACAGTAGCTGTATCAAAAAAAAACTAACAGCACCTAGCAACTAATTCCCATACAAAATTGCTAGGGATAAAGAGGCACCGGGAGACCATAGAACCACTCACTTCAGCTCTTGGGACAGAAAGTATAGAGGTTGGGGGCTGGCTTACTAGTAATATTTACAAGTTACTCATAGAACCATTCACTTCAATGCCAATATATATTACAGTATTATACATTTGCTATGGATTCCACTAATAGTCCTCTCATATTTCAATCAATCTGTGTGTCCTGGATCATTCTTGTCCACCGATCTATGTTGTTTTTCTGGGTTTAAGCTTTCTTTAAGGCCTAAGCTAGTAGAATGTTAGATATATAGAAACCAATCAATACATAAAAAATTAAAAAAAAAAAAAAAAAATCTGTGTATTGATGGTAGCAAAACTAAATTTCATAGGCCAAATTACAGATAATTCCACCCCATAAATCTAATGACGCATTGTATCAATCTGTCAACAATATAGCATATGCTCTCATAACCATGACTCTATCCATTAATCACTCAGATCAGTTTTTCATTTTGGTTTCTAGTCTCTAGTGTTTTACGATTTCTGAATCGGGGAAATCCCTACCTTTTCAATTTTGAGCAAAGCAAAAAGGGGGCAATCGAGTTAAGGGTTATGAATCAAACCTTTGATGGATTCTGCTCTATCGAGGTCGAGATCTGAAGATGAGACCACCATTGTCATTGCTCCGAGACTGTATAGATTGGTCAATCGCTGTAGAGTTGTTCTCTTTATTATTCGTAAAACCAGTTGAAAGAGGATCGAGTTCGTCCTTGAGGTCTATTCAGTTCGGAATCTCAAAAATAGAATCCGTGAAAATGTACGGAGTTTTCAATACCATTATAGTTTAAAAGACTTTCTAAAATCACGATTGAATACCACAAGATTTTAACAGACTGTTTAAAATCTTATTTGAATACGATCAGATTTTAAAAGACTTTCAAAATACAAAAAAAATCCTACATATTCCTAATTGAATACACCCCCTAATTTATGTATCTCCTAGGCTTATTAGGAAGTATTCCTTTTATTTCTTAGATTCCTTTCCTTGTGATTTGTTTTAATTAAGTTATGACTCATAACTATGAATTTTACTATGGTATCAGTTAGTCTCTATTAATCAGAGTTTGATCATATTTAACAATGAAAGTATTGATATTATATTTCAATCGTTGGTGCAAATGGGATGAAACCCCCTTAATTGTTAAGTTTAAGAATTTACGGCCCATCTCCTATAAATCACTCTCCTCACCATCATCGCCACCGACAATGGCGACTCAGCTGAGACTCGATCTCGGATTGGACGAAGGAGATCAGGAGGTATTCGCTTTGGGATTGCGACTCTGAGGCAGCGAATCGGCGACGCTTTTCCGACGAGGAAGAAGTTGAAGATCTGTTGTTACGGATTTAAGGCACTAGCGCAAGAGATTGGAGGCGGCAGCGGAAGTTAGGAGGAAGCTTAAGGTCGTCCGCCAACGACGGTCGGTAAGTGGTCGGGTTGCTAGCTTTGGGTGCCCAGAGCAATTTTCTGGTTTGGGTTTGGGCCCTTGACAGCTGGTTAGAGGTTTTGTGGGCCTCACAGTAGTGTTTCAACATTTTATTGGGAGTAGTAATTTTTTCTCAAAATTTATTACCCCTAATAAATTGTTTATTAGCTTATGGAAATTCTTGTATGCACGACGTGTATTTACACGACGCAGTCTTAACCATTTATAACAATTCATATGTTTGACCACCATGTTTCTATATTATTTCCTCTAATCCTGACTATCCATATATGTATGTGAAGTTACATGTTGTGTACTGAATATACTCTCCTTCAATAAATCTTTTCGGATTATTATGTTGGAGATTTACGGTAGTAACAAGGTCAAAGCTTCATTTTTCTGACATTTATTAGGGTTAATAAATGTTTATCGGGGGACAATAAAATTTTTCTAAACGTTTACCCCCCAATAAACATGTTTTGATGTGGATTGCGGGAGTTACAAGAAGGTTAAACCTTTCTTTTCTAACGTTTGTAGGGGTTAATAAACATTAATTGGGGGTTAGTATAATCTTCACAACATTTACCTCCCCCCCCCCCCCCCCCCAAAAAACCCACCCACACAATAAACCTTTTATTGTGAGATTTCATTTAATTGAGCTAACCGGTAAAAGTTTACTGCTCCTAATAAAATATGTTTCAACCTTACTACCCCTCAATAAACTTCCACTAAGCGTATGGTATGGTTTCGTCAAGGTACGGTGACTTTTTAAAAAGTCCGGTGAGATTCCAACAACCGGCTTTCGATGTCCAACGAGATTTTGGTGACCAGTTTCTTGTGACCGGTGACAGGAGTCCGGTAATCGGTGAACGGAGTTCGAGGTTCCAGTCAAGTCTTCTCTTTCTTTAATTTTCTCTCTCTATGCTTATTTAAGGGGGTGAGGATAGACTTCAAATAATATGGTTTGTTAAGACTTTTATTGCAGATTTGTTCATTTAGACACAAAAGAAGTTACTTTATTATATTCAAATGGGCTCTTGAAAAAGATTATCATTGGAATGGGCAATGAGAGGTTAAAATTAGTGTTAAATGAGTATTTTTCCTATATTTGAAGAAGGTTGCAGAAGAACAGAGGTAAGCAAAACGCAGCAAAGAATTGAGGACTACTACTTATGTTCGCGATAAGCAATAATTTGAATCCCTGATTTTATTCTCTGTTTTGATTTAAATAGATTGAACTAGGATGAATGATTATACACAGCTTGATATTAGGAGTGTAAATCTCCAGGCTATTAAGCAGGTCCTTTAATATGTAGGATCTAAATTGTTAAAGCAGTAGTGCAGTATTTTGTGTGTGTGTGTATCATGAATGAGAAAAGCAAGCAAGAACTCTTACCAGTTTTGTTTTCACGGCATACCTTTGAAGCTAAAATGGTTAATACATGTTAGGAGGTGCCTATAAGCACACCCGAACGGAAAAAGTCTGAGGCTAAAAAAAAATTGAAACTCGCTAGAAACTCGTGTGCTGTAGAAAGGGTTTTGAGATTCACCAATGTTCTTGTAGTGTTGAGCAAAACTGCACTTAACTATTAGTTGAAGTGTGAGTAAAACATATTTGTGACGTACATTCTTGTATCTACCTATGTCGGTGCATAAATTTGTGTCTAAGCCAACTTCTCAGCCTATCGATCTGCAACACTCATTAGTCACTTACGATTAGTTAGTTTTTTTTTTTTTCTAACAATCGATTAATTATTGGGACATGATATTTTTTTACTTGTTTATATTGAGTAGAGTTTTTGATGATGCCACTTTTGGGATGCAATATCTAAAGTTTCATGAATTTCTTATTCCGATTTAAGAAAAAAAATAAGCGATTATTATTACTGGGCCGGATTCTCTGGATAGTGGGCCCTGAATTGGTATTTTCATTTTAGCCTTCTTTTGATTTGGGCCTAAACCCTAAAGAAGAAAACCCTGGATGACCATCAAGGTATCAGTATCATAGAGGGAAGGGGGAGCAAAGAAGCTTAGACGTTCGAGGCAATCAGAGAAACAAATTCTGCACTACTATTCTATTTGGTAAGCATGCAATATCTGTCTCTCTGTTAATACTTTATTTATTTGATCTTGAAATCGTAGGGATATATTTTGTTATGTCTTACATGGATTTCTTCTTCTTTTTTGAGTTACATGGATTTCTTCTTTGAAACTTCTATTCATATATAGAAGCAATTTACATGCTGTTAGTTGATTTCAATGTATTATTTTCAAAGTTTCATATGAAGTGAGATCTGGTTGTGACTTTTTGAAGGTTTTGATAAACGAAAGATTTTGGCATGAATCTACCTCATTCCAAATCACGATTATCTTTAGGGTTCAATTAGTTATGTTTAATCTAAAAATCTTCCACAGGATTAATGGCTCCGCGTCCGATACCTTCATTCAAAGCATCAGAGTCTCTCAGAAAATCCATTCGGGACCAAACCAATGTCGCACTAGAAATAACAAAGCAACTGCTTCTGACCGAAGGCAAGAACAAGAACGTTGTGTTCTCGCCGCTGTCCATCCATGTGGTTCTTAGCATGATAGCGGTTGGGGCCAAGGGTTCCAACCAAGAGAAGGTGCTTAAGTTCCTCAAGTCGGAGTCCATAAACGAGCTCAACACTCTCGCCTCCGTTGTCGCACCATTAGTCTTTGCCGATGGATCTGAACACGGAGGGCCTCTTCTCTCGATCGCAAATGGGGTTTGGATAGACCAGTCTCTCTCTATCAAGCATTCTTTCAAAAATGTATGCAGTTTCTTACCTCCAAATTTGACATATTTACTAACACTTATTTGCAGATAGATGTCTTGTTATCTATCCGGTGTAACTTGATTGGTTAATTAAGTAGCTTAACTGAAAAGTCATCTAAATTTGATCTTAGGTATTGGAAACTGATTACAAGGCGGCTTTGAAACAAGTTGATTTCAAGAACGAGCCAGAGGAAGTACGACGTGAAGTGAATTCCTGGGGGGAAGAGGAAACCAAGGGTCTCATCGAAAGCATTCTCCCCCCTGACTCAGTTTCTACCGAAACAAGTCTCATCCTTGCAAATGCTTTATACTTTAAAGGAGATTGGGATAAGGAGTTTGATGCATCAGGGACAAGAGTGCATGACTTTCACCTTCTTCGTAGTGATGCCTCAGTTAAGGCACCCTTCATGACAAAGTCGTCGGATCAGTACGTAAGTGAATTCGAAACCTTCAAAGTCTTGATGCTTCCGTACAAACAAGGTAAAGATTATGAGCGAAGGTTCTCCATGTACATCTTTCTTCCGAATGCTAGAAAAGGTCTGCGAGCTTTGGTCAAGAAGTTTTGCTCCGACTTTGAGTTTATGGATAGACATCTTCCCGACGAAAGAGTACCAGTGGATGAATTCTTAATCCCAAAGTTTAAGATTTCCTGCGATTTCGAGGCTTCCAAACTTCTGGAGACTTTGGGGTTCACACCTGGAGGTTTGACAGAGATGGTGGACTCAGCTGAGCCCCTATATGCTTCCAACATATTCCACAAAGCCTTCATTGAAGTGAATGAAAAAGGCACAGAAGCTGCAGCCGTAACTTCGTGGGGCGGTTGGATGATGTGCGATGAAGCACCTCCTCCTCCGATTGATTTTGTGGCAGATCACCCATTCCTTTATCTCATCAGAGAAGAAGTGACTAAAACGGTGATGTTCGTTGGCCAGGTTCTCAATCCTATTGAAGACTGATTTATTTATTTATCTCCTAGGCTTATTAGGAAGCACGCCATTAAAATGCAGCTTGTCTTGTGTAGTTTCCCCCAATTCAAGTTTCTTTATTCTTAGTTCATATTCCTTTTCCTGTCAATTGTCATAACTATCACTTTTACTATGGCTTTAGTTAGTCTTGAAAGTGCAGTTGTGTTCGGAATCATTTTGCAGATGTGTACAACATTAGTCTTGAAATTCTGGTTCTTTGAGTATAAAAATTTCATGGTTCTAGTTTTTGCTATTTCATAATTGAATTTGCAAAGCACAGATACGTAAGAAAGCTCAGGATGAAACTTACCTCTGCTGTTGGCTAGCTTGAGGATCAACACTTTGACTACTAGGGCCTTTCCCCTTGTAATTTATATATGAAATTTTTATACTCAAAGTACGTACCAGAATTTGGTTAAGGAAACCAAGGTAATTGTTTCTTAACAGTAACATATGCTTTGCCAAACAATTTGCAGACCAAGCATTTTCTGGTCATTTGGAACTTCGTATACATGATCTAGTGACTTTGAAATTGGAATGGGGCTGGGCGATACATTATTACACATGATCATCTTGAGCTATTCTCAAATAATGTTTTGTCCGGGAGTCCGGGACGTATTGTTTTGATTCCAAACATCATTTTCCTTGATGGTGACTATACTCTAAGTTAATTATGTACATTTGGACATTGGCCATCAGTGTCAATTAATAGACTAAAGAAACAAAGGTTTTACTAGGTGGAAAAATGCAGCAACAAGCTTCACCAGGATGAGTAGTAACAATACTAATAAACTCAGTTTGAAGCTTTCTCTTTTGGCATGGATTGAAAACCCAGTTTAAAGATGGACATCATAATTAAGCTTAGGGATCTATATATATAACAATGCTAGCCAAAGTTGGTCAAATTCCAAAATGATGCATAAGTGTTAGCATAATGGGGTGTGCCAAGCTCACAACCGTCCATATAGTCTGCATTCTGAACTCCGATGGCCTTTCCGGCTATCAGAACTGAATCTTAATCCTGCTTTCTGTACCGAGAATAAATCAGATGCAAATGATCATGTTGAATAACTAGGGTTGAAGTTGAATGAAGTCAATGAACAATACCTTGAGTTGAAAACTAGTCCAACAAATATACCATCAGATAAATAAAGTAGCAGAAGAAGCTCACTACTGTAACTGCGAGTTCAGTCCAGGCTAGCTCTTCAATCTTCCCAACAACATTCGAGCTAAGCTAGCTGGATGAGATTAATCATACTCAAAATATACTGTTCCGAAATCAGTACCAACTTACCTACCTGCTGTTAATGTGATGATTATGTTTGTGTCCCTTGTGTTTATCTGAAAATAATTCACATGCATTTCTGATCTTGTGCTACAAACACTTTTGAAGCTTTTAGAGCTACTACTACTTCTCATGTCGCTTTTTGACAAAGATGCTACAATGTTAATGAAAATTACGTCTCTAATTCAACACTGTTTGCTTTCTCTCTATAATCTCCCTCGAAACACTTTTCCCGCCAACTTTTTAGCACAAAATTCATGCTTTGTTCTAGATTGACAATGAAATACTTGTTCTTCTCTCCGCCAAACCACTCATGTTGTTTATTGAAGCATTTTCACGTCCTTGTTGCCCCCAGCAAACTTTGGCTTGTTCGGTTGTGTTTGGCCTAATCTCTTCCAAATAATTCGTCGACGACCATTTTTTTTTTTTATAGTTTTGTGAAGAGAATGGATTGACCAAAACAAAGAAAAATGGGAATAGGTTAATCCAGATGTTGTCCAAACTTAGAGAAATTTTTCAGTGCTACGGGAGGACCACGTGTCAGTTTGACGTGGTCTTACTTTCCAATCGAATTTAGACATGTAGATTTTCTTCACGAAAAATTATTTCAGCTATTTTGTCAAAGATCATTTTAGGTTTTCTGTTGTTTTTTTAATACTAAACCCTAAGCCCTAAACCCCAAACCCTAAACCCTATACCCTAAACTCTAACCCTAAATTTTAAACCCTATACCCTAGACCCTAGTTTGAACTTGCTAAATACCCATGAATGTCATTTCACAAAAAATAGAAAATATTTGTTTATATTTTAGTTGTAAAAAATCCACATGTTTAAATTTGATTGGAACGTAGGACCAAGTCAGACTACCACGTGGTCCTCCCGTAGCATTTAAAAATTTCTCCCAAAGTTAACTGTGTAACAGCCAAAAGTATGTTTTATCCAAAAGTCATTGGAGTTCTGAAGTTAAGGATAAACAATGTTATTCAACACCCATCCAACAGTATCGATTTTTTTTTTTTTTTTTTTTTTTGTGGTTCCCTCTATTCTGAGAACAGCAGAATAAGCTAGTTCTACAATCTAACACTGAGTTTCATTCATCCGCTAGTCTGCTTCAAATAACAACACCCATCAACTAGCTTTTTGCTCAGATTGAGGACAATTATTATACTTAATCTAGGCCTAGACAAGAAAATAACAAATGAATCAACTAACAATGTTGAACATGATGAGAAGAAACCAGGAACCTATTTTCACTTGTACAAAAACCATTCAATCTACGCCGCTTGCTGTCTTTCTTCTCTGCCACCATTACACTACTAGTACTAGAATCACTATATGCTGCAGCCGCAGCTTCGGTGGTGGTAGTGACAGCGGTGCTATTAACCTCGCTTTCGGAGCTAGAGAAGTGACGGTGGTCCAGCACGCTAATTGGGGTTCTAGTTGTGCATGACAAAGTATCTAAAACTGAGTCATACCCTTCACTCGTTACCATTTCATGCATTAGGTTCAAGCATTTAAACAAACTCTCCTGCAATTAGAACAACCTGTTAAGTACTATTAAGGATAATTTTGTTCTACACTAATATGGTTACTTCACATTGACAATGTACTCACTTTATTTACATACTGGCAAGATGATATTGAAACTTTTAAACTAGGAAACTGCAAGGGGAGAATTTCATGACTCGCAGCTAAAACCGCGGATGCTGCAATTATCGATGGCTTAAACTCAACGAATTTGGTTTCTGTAACCAAAAACAAAACCAAAATTTAGGGTTAGTTTAATCATAGAGGTTAATAGCGAAGAAATAGGTATCGAATTTTGATGTGAAGTACTAGAAGAAGTCCTGGTACTACCATTATGGGCATTAAAGATGATATCTGAAGCTCGACTTTTGAGGGCTTGAATGAGTGGTCTCTCATTTATGTCCACCAATGTGACAAAGAAATGTAGAAAGGAGAACGGAGTTATTGATCTCATCCTCCAATTTAATGTGTCGAGAATCAGAAGCTCCATTCTGTTAATCGTTTGCGCCCCAAACATGAAACCTTCTTCTCTACTCTGTTTCATATATGGCTATGAGTTCCAATGCAAACTTAACTACTTTTGCAGAATTTAATACTCGAGAACACCGTAGTATGACATACTCCAGAGTACCATAAACTTTCTTTATATTTGGTGAGATAACAAAACTAAGGGTTTAATTTCCTTACCTGAAAATCAGAGAGCGAAAAGGACGTGTTCTTCATTTTTGCAGCTAGAGATAGGCAGGCAAGTTCAACTAGTCTTGTCACCCAAGGCTTTCCTTGCTGCAATGCGAATGATGAAATTACACTAAATGTGATATCTTGGAAGTTTAGAAGGTTTGACAGTAATTGTATGTCGAAGAAAAAAAAATCGAGTTCCTTAACTATTTACCGGAATGTTGTGCTTGGAAATGAACCGATCCAGGTAGTTAAGGGCAATGTAAGAAGTGAAAGGGTCAAGGTTGCAGGAATACTGTGCCTGATGAATACATAAAAGATCGATAAGTACTTTAGACCGATATCCAAGAAAACAGAGAAGAAACAGAGTACTAGTAACATAATTATATTTGTTTTTGGTCTGAACAAGAGTACTAGTATTAGTAGGATATTACCTACAGAACAGAACAATGGTTAAAATAGAGAAGAAACACTGTACTAACCCAGTACTAGTATTTCACCTTTTAAGAAAGAACATAGAAATGCTTCAAAACAGAGCTGTACCAGTATTCAGTTTACCTGTAAAAACAGAGAAATGGCCTCGAGTCGAAATGAGCGGTAGAAATCCGAGTGTATGGAGCTGGTTAAGAAGGTCTGTGAGGGCATATGATCAGCTTCTGAGGCAAAAAAGTCAGGGATAGAATCTGGGTTGTGTTCTTCAAGAGCAAAGAGCTCCATTTTCGACTTGGTTTGAATTGGGTGATTGATGAGGGGAGCTTAAGGAGTTGGGAAAATGGGAGCAAAAGTCGTTAAGGGGAAGAGAGTAATAATGATGGGAAAGAGAAGCTTCGCATTCTGTGCATGATAAAGAGAAGGTGTGGCGAGTCTCAACTCTCAAGTCGTCTTCTTTTTTGGTCAATATTATCTCAAGTCGTCTTCTCACCTTCAATTTTTCTCTGCATCACCATTACTTATATGCATGTTGGTCCCTTTTTCCTCACTCTCATTGGAAAAGAAAACAGGATAACTTAGGTTACAGCCTTTAATGTTTTTTAACCCCCCAGTAGATTCCCATATTAAAAGACCATATTCTGAGAACGTCTCACTCTACATCAGTGTGAGACTGTCGAGTCTCATCCGATCCGAATCCGTATACGGTTTATACATGGTATAGTTTGGTTCGTAGAAAGAAAAATAGTTATTTCATCTTTTTCAAGAAGGGAAAGATAAATGAAATAAAATTTTACAAAAACGTTCCATTTTGATGTTTGTTAACACAATGAAAGCTATCAGGACAGCGAAGATTCTTGTACGTGCTAAGGTGTAAGTGAACCGAATACCCAATATGCAATCTCAGCATTTTATTTAGTTCAGCCATCCATGACACTATCATGTATATATGTGAATATCCCTTGACAAAACTGAAACCCAAAAATATAGTCCAAGTGTTTGAACCACAAAAGGTGAGGATACGAAGTGGAAGAAATTATGAGATCGAGCTTAATATAATCGGGTCAAAAATGAAAAGGCTAAAGGAAGGAATTAAGGTTTTACAGTCTTCATTCTATCTTCGCATCTCGGGTGACTTGCATATTGATGGTGCAAATGTATCTTTGTGTATGGAATCCGCTTCCTCATAAAAGTTGTTAAAAAGTTGATAATGCAGAAAAACCATCAGGAAAATTGTTTAGCGCTAGCGTGGTGCATGCACTCGTTATGATAATCATAATCTCTCTTTATTCCCGGTTACATATTGGGAAATAGCTTAGTTTACTGACGTAGTGATGTTACCGAATATTCTTGATTTCTAAGAATCCCTTCAATCCTAAACTGGCTCTAAGCAACACTCCTTCCTCCTTAAATGTTGGATCTAGTTTGTCATCTTCAAGAATTGCAATGAAATACGAAGAATAATTAGGACTGATCACCAGCCGAGTCAAACACATGCTACTTCTGAATCTAAGATTCACCTCCTTGGATTTCCTTCATTCTTTTACAGAGCCCCAACTTGTGTTATTGAACTCGTTACCGACGTGGTGGAACTAACTACTACTGAATTCGGATTTGGTGTTTGCTGAGGCTAGTGAAAGAAAAAACAAACAATCGAATTTGAAATGAAATGAATTCGAATCTAGTCGAAAAGTTAGTGAATGATATAAATTATAAGCATGCATGGTGCTGCAGGAGAAGGACGATGTGGTCCATTTTGTTTACAGTTTCACAGAGAGAAAGAGAGAGAGCAGAAGCAAGGAGAGGAAGAGAGAAGCTGGCCTGGAGAGTGGAGATGGAGACAGTTGTGGTATATATCTTCCTATTTTCCGCGATAAACGCCGGTGACACTAAACAAAATCCATCGCTAACTACACTCTACTTGTAGCTGGCAACGCAATGCCATACCATACCACACTGTTCCTCTCCTATCCTCACTTTTATCATGCTTCTCTTTTCAAGAACTACTTCATCTCCCATTACCCTATACATCACTATGGTTCGTGATCAATGATTGTACCGTTGTGGGTCGTTTATGTGTAAAATGAAGGGATTGACCGTTGCCAAGGAACGGGGTAAAAAAAAATTACTACGAAGATGCGATATATATCATATAAACTGAGACATATATATATCACAACATTTTACTCATATATCAGTAAATTCACACTCTCCTCACTTTAAACGAGTTGAATCACTAATATATATTTCATAACACTTTGCTCGATCCTCCTCAGGAACTCCATCGTAAGTGTGTGCTACGATTAACATTCACCATCTCTCTATTACACGAAAGTTGTGTATGACTATATACCCCCAAATCCCTCTTGCTATGAAGAGGGTATTTAGGGCACGTAGAATTAATGCTTCTGATAATGGTTCCTGTCACCTCTTTTTTTGACAGGTTTGTGTTTCTTTAAACCCTAATTACCAACAAAAGCTGTCCTAAGAGGAAAGACCACCATTCTTGCACGAAACCCTAATTGCTAAAAAAGCTGTCCTAAGAGGAAAGACCATTCTTCCACGTTTTTCCTTTAATTTCTTAGCTAAATACAGGACTCTAGGAGACCTCTAATCAAAATTCATACATAGTTGCCTGGTTTGTTGTGTTTTGAAGTGTATATATACGACTATAATAGTCAATCAACAGCTAGCGTGACTATTCTCATATACTATTGGGGCAGCTGCCCTTTTGCTGCAGAGTCATTTACTTCCACAACCAATTAATCAGAATTTGTTATGATCAACTAATCCTAAAGTTAATTCCAACTGGATTTAGGTATTTGATCTTGACCTGGAACCAATGGTGAAGTCTTTATTTGTGTCAATTCAATAATATTGAGTCTTCAATTTTCTTTTTTCTCTGCAGAATTGGGGGCCATTTCAGTTTTGATTCACCTCCTACATGTGACTCATGTGTGTTGCAATAAATTGTATTGGTATAAATTTAAAGTTTGAAGCTGTTTGTCTGATATTGTAAAACCCAGAAAACCCCACACCTAAAGCGTTCCCAGATTCATAGAAATTTATCAGTTGAAGTTTAAAGTTTAAACCCCACCACTAAATTCAAAGAGAAATTTCCCAAAAAAATGCTCTTCCTCCATTTTCGATTTTAACTTTGCAAAAGGTGAAGTGAAAATGGTGGTTTTATGCTTGCAGAGGATTACAAAAAAGACAGCTAAAGTAGGCTCCCTACTGATCCACAACATTATTATGAAGCTCACCTAAGAGAATTGAGTGCAAGATCGATAAAGACAAGTAAACTATCTGGATGTTGCAAAACAAACCACACAAATAATACCAATACAAGTTTGTGAAGTCTTTTTCTGATCGAAATTATTGGTCGAGCTCTTAAAGAGTTATAGTTAAAGATATATGATATGTATTTGTGACTTTGTGAATGCAAACCGTGATATACTGCTTGGTCTTGAGCACTCCTTGGCCGTTCCTTGTCATGGCAGTGTGACAGCTTGGGTTCATGTCCTTGTTTTCAATGTGAGGCTTTCTTGTTCAAATGAATCCACATTCTGAACCCTAATACTGTAAGAAAAAACTATCTAGGTCCTTAATGCAAATGTTTCAGTGATCTTCTTCAGAAGAAAAGGGTCTTGAATCTTTACTTTTTTTGTATACAGAACGTACTCAGCTCTTGTGGTTAAGTTCACGCCAAATTTGTAAAACATTCACAACATGGTGACACATATTTCTAAAAGCTGATGGTCATAGTTTGCCCAACAATTAGGATCAGATATATCGAGAAAAGATGTCAGGCATTATAGTATTATCATTTCTCGACTGATAAAGTTATTTAACTAAGTCTGGGAGATTAATTAAGAAGATCTGAGAAATGTAGGGCATGCTTAATCTAATCAACTGAGATTAACATATAGAAGCTGTACAAACGCATTCATCAATTTGCAGAAGCATGCAGATCGAAGTATACCAGATTTACTCATGAACTTTGAGCCTCTCATTCTAGCTATACATATAGGATCGGAGGATAACAGCAGATCGATCGAGATCTGCAAGCAACTATCGATCCATCGAGTATAGACCCACACAAAGGATCGATCGGAGATGGAGCAATGCTAGCTAGCTGTAGACCTGTAGTAGTCCAAAAATGTAGCATTCTGCACTGCTCGCATTGTCCCTAACTCGATCAAATAATTCATCTTATCACTGTGAAAACGTTATGCATGTTTTGCCAAGTTAAGGCAGGGTCCATATACCGCTAGCTACGTACGTACTCCATCTTCACGGGCTCACATAAACCTAAAATCTCCAGAAACCCGACCACTTTCATTCGCAATTATCTAGCTACAAAATACATACTTGGGTTATAGTTATACAGATGTTTATAGAGTATGAAACTTGAGGAAAGAGACGTATATGTATGTATGTGATGGCAAAGACAAAGAGCTAGTTATGTACATAATGTTGGAAATGTTCCTTTTATTCTCATTTTAGTGGCTCGCAGGCTAGCATCCTTCTCTTTTCCTTAATTTGTATTTTCCTTGTTTTTATAGCGACTGTCTTCTTCTGTATCTGCTCGATCTGCTTTGTTGGGGTTTTGGAATTCTCTGGCAGTGCCATATAGGCATATATGAATATGAATTTCCATTCTGCGTCGGCATCTAGGGTTAAGAAATGAATAGCATTGGTGCAAGAGAAAGCAAATTCTCATAAAGCTAAGCTCGATCATGAAAACAAATGCATATGCTGTATGCATGCTGGCGATGTTCCTTTAATAATTATCTGGATTCATCATCGACTTGATGAACGTACACCAGTCAATTTCACTTTTTTCCTTTTTCCCTTTATTCTCAGTTGCCCCCAGCTTCATTTTCTGGAGAGCGTCGGTTTCTTTAGCCGAAGACAATCTCACACAACACATCGACTTGTCTGAAAACTTGGACGAGTGTTAGTATTTTCGGAAGGTAGAGGTGCTAAGTTAGTTTTATTGTTCCTCTAAAAAGAAGTTAGTTTTATTGTTCAGTTTATATTTATCCGAAATGATCCGACCACCTGATTCAAGACTTTCTAGTTTCTGGTTTCCGGGCCTCTTCCATATCATACTGTTAATATATAGGATATGATAAGTGAAGAGTGGTAAGAGGTTGTAATGTGGCATGTAATCTTCTACATGAACAATTTGAGAACGCATTCAAGCTTTGCTAGTATCTTCACCATGAACAAATGGTTCATGTCGCTCTGGTGTAACAGACAACCAAGATCCCAGTGGTCCTCCTCCACTTGAGAGACAAAATCATCAAAAAAGGAGAGAAAGATATCGAAGACAAAATTTTGGCGCCCCAGATATTCACCCTCATAAAGTCATAACACTTCTTACCAAAAACATGTGACATCTCCTTTCGCTTCATTCACAACCAAAAGAATAATAGTCTTGTGATTTGTCTCAGTCTTCAAGAGTTTCTTAGCCCAAAAGCCTAATAGCCCAACAGGACAAAGTTATGAGCCCAATTGTCTATACTTTATAGTCTACTTTAGGTCTGGCAGTCAGGCCCGTAACCTGCAAGCCCGCACGCCAAAGTCGCACGAAACCCCAATTGTATATATACAACTGTAATTCTTTCGGAAAATGTAATTAGGGCATAACCGAAGTGTTTAGGTTTACTTCGGAACACGTTGTTACAAATTCTTAGAGTAATTCTTCATATTTGTAGTCTTATTCACGTAAATAGTCTACACATACATATGTGAATAGTTAAGATTAGATAACATAATATTGAAACATGATGGTCAAATATATAAATTGTTATGAACGGTCAAGATTGTATCGTGTATTTACACGTCGAGAATATAAGAATTTCCCTTCTACGTTATAGTTTTGATTAGGGCTCCGATCCTCTTAGTTACAGGTTTAAAGCATATAGTTATGTCTATAGCTCCACTTAGTTACAAGTTTAAAGCATCATACGAACAAGAGTATATGAATACATACATAAACCACTTAAAAGAGATGAAAATATTTGAAAACAAGCTCTCAATCTTACTAGTTCTTTCTCTCTTTTTTTCAATTTTACATATTATAGAAAACATAAGACCTTCACAGTTCAAACACAATTGATTGAGATTTGAAAACCCCCCCAAAACTAGTTACTTACATGGAACCCATCAATCACAAACCACACACAATAACCATAGAGAAGTAGCCATGAAGCCAAAACTACCTGCATTGTCAAGATGCATTCGGGGCGCGACCCGCGTTGATATCCGATCCATTTCCTTGCCATTCTTCCCCCGATTGCACCACCATCGCCGGATTATACGCCGGAACCACACCGCCATTCCTCACCCCATAGTACACCTGCTGGTTCATTCCATCAGACACAACCCTACCCGACACGTCGTACTGTTCCATTCCCGCAACGGGCCTTAACCCACCACCATAAACCTGGCCCATACCCGGTATCTTATTATGGTACCCGACCGGTATCTGAGCCTGGTATTGCTGAGGCATATACTGAGTCTGTATGTGAACCGGCTGGACCGGCGGTTGAACCGGAGCCGGGTAATAATAAACCGGAACTGATCGCACAACATGACCCGGATAGTTCGGGTCCTGGATATATTGCAACCCGGGATTGCCTGGATTACCCGAAAACCCTGTTGCTTGTGAAACGGGCAACTCCGCCGTCGTCTCTGCAAACCCCTCATCTTTCGTCTCCGGTTTCAAATCCGGTTTGGTCTTCACGGGCGGAAGATTCGGCAGCGACGGGACGGAAGGGACAGACGACGTGGAGCAAAACGGCGACGGAGCAGGAGAGCCGGGATCCGAAGCCGAGACGTTGTCCGGTACCATCCCGGGTCGGGTCTTCGGCCTGGTGAACTCCCCGCCGCCGCGGTTGTGGTTGTCGTCGGAGTTGTCCAGGCCGAAGAGATAGTCCGGCACTTCGGAGAGAATCGAGGACGCCTCGGAGCGGCCGCGCTCGAGGAGGAGCGAGTTGTTCGACGCGCCGCTGTTGAGCGCGTCGAGGAACCAGTGCTCGCGCTTGGCGGAGCCGTCGAGGAGGGAGCTGATGCTGGAGGTCCGGGAAGCGGGGCCGCCGTCGCCGCCTTTGGGGAAGAGGAAGAGGCGGAGGCGAGCGGCCTTAGGGTTTTGATTCTGTGTGATGCGGTCGTACTCGTCGATCATGTTGTCGACGTCCTCGTCCGTCGTGACGGAGATCAACGCGTCCAGGTCCTCGTTCGGGAGCTGGTACTTAACGGTGACGTCACTCAGTCCTGCAAAACAACAACAACACCGTTAAAATCAGAGTCAAACGGCGAAGAATACGACGTCGTCGTACGTGTTGTTTTAGGCTTGCCTGAGAGTTTGGAGAGCTTGGAGAGGAGGGAGGAGAAAGTGGTGGCGCGTTGCACGGCGACGATTCTGGTGTCGCCGCCGACGTAGCGGAGCTGGTTATCGTGGGGGCGGGGTAGGATCTTCCCGCCGAAGCTGCACATGAACCGTACACGTGTCTGATCGTTTGAGGGGTGGTCCGATCGCGGAGTGGAGGCGATGGAGTCGGTGTCCAGCTCAGAGGGGTGGAGTGACGTCATTCTCCGACAGCGATTGGTTTGTCTGCGGCAGAAAGAAAGTGTTAGTTGCGGGGAAATAGGTGTTGCAGTTTTGGCGTGACAAGTCGACTTGTAGAAGGAATGTCTGCTTGTACCTGTGTGTGATAGTATTCTCGTCACAGTCGGGTTTTCCTGACCCGACCCTAGTTTATTTGTTTTTTCTTATTATTTTTTGATAAAATGAAATTCATAATGATCAGTTATCAAACAACTTTCTTAAACATTTGGGGCACACATAAATGAGGAGAAAATTAAGATAACGAGTACAAGCAACGAGCTAGAATGCTCAATGCTCAGTCTGATCTACAATGGCATCTGTCGCAAAGTTATAACGAAAAATACATATAACAAAAAATGTTAACACATTTAAAAAAATTACATTTGTCGTAAAATTAACCTCACCGAAAATATAACCCCGACCTACTTTGTAATTTGGATATTGTTGACCTTCATTTTGATTCCCCACCCCCACCTCAATCATGTTCTTCTTTCTCTGTTTTGTTTTTCTATTTCTTAATTTTGATGTGTAATTTCTAAAATGCAATTATTGTGTCATATTGTATGAGACAAGAAACCTAAGATAATGATATGTAAAGCATATTCACTAAAATAATCGAAATCCATTTGAGGAAGGGATCGGAACACAGTAGTCTACCGAATCTAGATCGATTTTCATATCTTCAATTATTCAATGATAATAGAGAAGATCACACCACGATCACAAACAAGAACACCGATCTTTACTTCTATGAGTTCTATCCCAAACTAATCAAAACCAAAACCATGATCCATCATTACGTTTCAATTGAATCCATGATTGAAATTGAGACCAAACCATACACATAATGATTCGAATTCGAATGGGAACAATAACAACACCAACAACAACAGAAACAACATGATTACGTACTTGTAAACTGTAATGGATATCGGAGAATCAGACTTTGACGTTTCTATCTCGGCGATCTTCGCTGTAGTGATCGGAGTTCACCCGTCTCCGGCTGCAGAGAGAGAAAGAAGAGGGTGGAGTCGGGGAGATGGAAGCAGAGAGAGTAGGTGAGGTGAGGTGAGGGGTTGAGGTTTTTGTTGGAAGGTGGGGTTAAAGCCTGAAGGGTTTAAAAGGCCGGTGACGTGGGGGCCAGCTGGCCTTGTCTGATTGTAAAGGGCAACGTGGCGACTTGTCATCACCTTGTCCTGGGTCCCTGGGATTATGCTAAACCCCACCTGCCTGGTTCCATGATGCCCTCACTGTCCACTCACAGGACAGAGCTGGATGAGGAAGCATTTTATTTGAGGAAAGTGGTTAATTGGTTCCATTTTGCCATTTTGGTCTATGTGACATTTGATGGGTTATACATACTGTTATAGATAGATGCATGGTTATCTGGTAATGGGGATTAAGATTTGAGGGTTATGGATTGATTCCTCAGTATTACTAAAATTGTTTGCTTCAAATGCGTTTGGATTTGTACGAATCTAAATTACTGAAAGAGTTTTGATAGCTCAAAATCTGTAGCATAATTTAATTTTGTACAAATTTGGTCAACAAGTATACAGTCTATATTATGTCACGATAAGTTCTTCATAAAATAAACTAATAATCATAACCACAGTTTCTGCAATTATATTTTAGAGTTTCATGACATCATAAGTTACAGTGACCTGAATATTAGTCACTTCTTACCTCTTCCGAACAAGATAAATGCCCTCAAACTTGCACTACGTTGAATAACTCAATTGACATAAATAGAGACTCACTACCTAACTAGAATACAATCTTCTGAATTGAAAACTCAGCTGAAACAATAGAGCTTAATTTTGACCTTCATGATACATAACAAACAAAGAAACTCCATTTTTCTCATCTTCATCGACTCATCGTCTCCTCGATTCTTCTAAATGAAAACCAATAATACCTTTCTAAATTTTCTGGACAGGGATTCTTGCGAGTATTGTAGAATACCAGTCTCTGTCTTATAGCAAGTTGCGAAAATGATTAAAGGGAAATCTATGGTTATTTCTAACTTGGGCGGTGGGATGGAGACGTTTTAAAAGTGCACTGCACGCATCACCTCACCAGAAACAGTAAGACTTTTGGTTAAGCTAATACACTTATTAATTAATCTCAACAACACCTACCGGATACCACATCTATTCTTCCTAATTGATCTTACATCTTTCGAGCAATGAAATTTTATGTGCAACGTCTAGTTTGGAGGTTGTAGGAAAATATATATATACTTGTTGTTCGTGTTACATCTTATCGGTTGTGAGAGTAGTTATGATTGTTAATTTGATCATGATATTTTTTTTTACTTAACTAGCAATACAAGCACGTTTTGTAGCTATGTCTCGTGACTCGTTTTTCTAATTTCCCGTAACGAACCTGTGGCACAAATGTTAAACGGATCCGGAGATCCTAGCTTTTGCTCAAAAAATAAAGAACTATCTTTTGGCTAGGGAACAAATATTTTCCAGAACACTTTGCAAAAGAGCTAGCTAGAAAGCAAAGTATATAGTAGTAGACATTATTGGACTGAGATAAAATATCCATTGGTAAAGGAGGTGACATGAAGTTGAGGGCATGCATGTCGATCACAACTAGCCAATATATGCAATAGTCCTTGTTAGTTGATTTTATCAACTTCTACTTTCTATGACCTCTCAATTTCCGAATACGAAAAGAGAGCTTTGGATTGAATTTAGAAGCATTCGAACATACGCATACGTCCATCAAATTCATATCAACGTTATCAAACAATTATATATGGTTTGCCAAATCGTAAGGAGGTTTCCACGCTTTGGTCCGCTCTTAGACTTTGGGCTGGCCAATTCTAAAACGAGCTCGATATATTCATATATAGTTACATTATGGTGCAACCGTTGATGTAATCATATCACTCATATGATCCAAAGTTCCAACATATAGCTTGTTTAGAGCTTTAGATCCCCATTGGAAATGATGATTACAAAGTGTTTGCATAATTCGAAATCCTATTGAATTATTTGAATTTGATCCAACAACTGAAACATATAACCAGTACACAAGTGTTTCTTTCTTTTGTTTTCGATTAACACAATAACATAGAGACATGTATCGATATACGGACCATATAATCTCTATTTTAAAACTAGCGGTATTGTATATGAAATGAAAATTATTTAGTTGCTTGATCATATAGATTTTCAAGTATAAAGTTTGTTCTGTACATAAAAATATAAGATAAAATTGTCATACGTTATGACATATAGAGATGAATAATGACTCATTATCTTATTGACTCTTGAATTACTGTCATATTGTGATTATTTATATGATTCATAACTCGTGATATTGACAACTTGAAGGTTACAACGGGAAAAAGCTATCCAAATAGTTAGCTCGATATTGTTGTAAACAGGGTGATCTTCTGACCATTTGGTCATGGGCTAGCTAGCTTGTTTAATCATTTGGGCATGCACTCAAGCCAAGTTTCGTAGCCTTTCCTGCTCATTTCACTCCTACTAGCTAGAGGGATTCCCGCAACAATTGCAAATCTCCCTCCACACTTTCATACTAGGAATCAGTACGCAGTACACAATGTTGGACCCAAATTATTTATGTGAACCTTGAAGTTGTGGACATGTCATATCCAGCTACGGCCGAGCATTCAAATTCTCACCAGTTGAAATGTTGAATTCGTCAACTCCAACTTGTTATGACTTATGACTTTGTTTCTTCGAAGATGAAGAAAAATGGAGCTTTGGACTCGAGTTATGGAGCATTCCCACATCCAAAAGGAAAACAACACAAAACTGGGGAGGCTGATCATCCACTAGCTAATTATTTGTCAATTTTGAAGCCGGACCTTTCCGAGCTTTTTGACCACAACTTGATCGATATTGATAGGTATATATGCATCCAAACATAATTTACTTGTGTATTATTTTTCCAATACATAATATAATAAGGTAAGACTATGATGTGTTGATGTCTCTGATAAATGTAACTCTATCTCTAACAATACTCGGATGCATTAACATTTTCTAAATGAAAAACGAATATCACCCTGTCAAATACACTCGTTTTCATTCTAGTGCAAGAGTTTTATTGATTAGCTATGGAAAAGTTGAAACCCTACCACCACCATTATATCATCTATCGAGTTCTTATGATAATGACACACATCCCAAGGACAATTTCGCTACTGTGCACACCTACCTTCCTGCCCATCTCTCAATTATAGAAATAGAATTAGCACATGTTAATCTTTACCTTATTTATATTCTTAAAATGAAAGAAAATCTTTACCTTATATTACTATTATTTACATTCCAAAGAAAAAGAGTCCAACCAAAAATTAGGATCAAAATGATACCAAGTTTAGATATGTTGTTAATCAATAACTGAAATTACGAGAAAATATATAAATCACATGATAAATCTTCTTTAGATAATTAATAAGATTCATGGAATCTTTTTAGATATTTAGATTCTTGGAATATTTTTTTTGATTCAAAGAATCTCCATAAAGTGCTTTAATTTTATGAAATAACATGTCCTAACTTATCGTTTTGTTTCCGTTTATTCATTTATATTAAAAATAAATAAAAAAAGAAGGAAAAAAAAGAAAGAAGCAAATTCCAAATGGAATCTCTATTTCATCCCCAGCTGTCCAGAAATTAAAACCTGCTGTTTTGGGAGAAAACTAAAAATCCAATACAAAAACAATTTACAAACATCGTTTGGTGTCACACTCTTCTCCCCACCAGAAATAGAGTTCTATCTCTTTGAGGATTCTTCTCTTTTTCTTTTTTTTTTGATTTAAGAGGTCGAGGATTCTTCTCTTTGTTTCTCTCCACTTGCCAATCAGCCATTCCTGAGAATCAACTGGCTTTACAGGCGAAGTCTTCTTCTTCTCTCTGCTTTTAAGTTTCCACAGCCTCATACCCACTTTTTTTGCTTTCACGTACAGTACTTTACAGACCTCCATAAATATGCAATCTTTTCTATGTGCTAAATGTGATTCTCAAGGTCTTATCTTTTAGTGTTTTATATACTAGTTCAACAAAAGTCTGCATTAGTTTTATGCTAAAGGTCCTTGCTTTGCTCCTGCCTTCTGGCATTGGGTTTATATATTGCTTCAACTAGTCATATTTGCTGTCATGTTTTTGGATTGTGATCTCTGATATCTGTTCTTGTTTCTGAGTATTGAAAACCCAATTGCATATTCAAGTCAGCTACAACTAGATAACCCAGGTAATAGAGCAATTGAGAATTTTGTATGCTGGGTCACTTTTTTCAATGGCATCTGATTTTTACAAGTTGACCAATTTCAGCAAGAGTCATGATTTAAGTCCTATCAGGTCAATATAGGATATTTCTAGCCTACAAGATATTTATATAACACTAGGTCTGCATTTTTCTAAATGCAGGACTAGTAGCCATGACTGAAGGTAATGGGATCAAGGCTCCAGAGAAGCTTGAGGTTTGTGCTTAAAGCATTGAACTTTTTTTTTTTTTCATGAAACCAACTATGAGACTGAAATTTCTCTGCAGACTTTGTGTTTTCAAAATTAATGGACTCAATTTATTTGCTGTAATAAGCAGGGTTATTTTAAAGCTATGGCAATTTGTTGGCTCCTCGGACTAGGGTCCTTAGTCGCATGGAACAGCGTGCTTACTATAGGAGATTACTATGGAGTATTGTTTCCGGTAAGCGGCACATGTCCAGGACTTGTCTATAGCTCAATTTCACTTTGTACACATATTAGTCTTCAAGTTGGATTTTCATTGCCCTTCTGAAATTGCAAGGCAGCAAGAAAAAGAAACAGGAATTATGATACATAACCTTAATATCTGATACAATTTGATTTTTCTGGCAGAACTACCATCCTTCAAGGGTTCTCACTCTTGTTTATCAACCATTTGCATTCATTTCAATGGGAATACTTGCATACAAGGAAGCAACCGTTAATACCAGAAAGAGGATTTTAGTTGGATATACTCTCTTCTTTATTGGTACCTTGATGATGATTGTCGTAAGTAGTACCTACATCTGGTTCATGAGGTTCATTATGGTTTTTATTGCTTCAGCAATTTAACCTTCTCCTTTACAATATATAGGTGGATCTTGCTACATCCGGCCACGGAGGAGTCGGACCTTATATTGGTATATGTGCAATGGTTGGTGTATTTGGGGTTGCAGATGGTCATGTTCAAGGTGGAGTCATTGGTGATTTATCCTTGATGCGCCCTGAATTCATCCAGGTTTGCTGAAGCTTAGAGCTCAGTAACTTAATTTTCAAAGACATATTTCTATTGTTCATACCAAGAAAGAGGTTTAACTTCTTATTCTCCTTTTGCAGTCCTTCTTTGCTGGCTTGGCTGCATCAGGTGCTCTAACATCTGCCTTGAGGCTGATGACGAGGGCTGCTTTTGAGAAGTATCATAATGGTCTTCGTAAGGGAACAAGTATGTTGATCAGTTTTGATAGATAATTTACGATTTATCTTCAGTCCATATATATATATATATATCTGTTCTTCTACTGTGGTAGAAAAAGTTTCAAAAATGATAATATATGTGAGTTGAGAGACTGTATGTACTTCAGTTAATGATGGTGTCTTGATTTTGCAGTCATGTTCTTGGCCCTTTCCACATTCATCGAGTTCCTGTGTATATTTCTGTATGCAATGTACTTCTCTAAGTTACCTATAGTAAAGCACTATCGCTCAAAGGCAGCCTCAGAAGGCTCCAAAACTGTAATGGCTGATCTTGCTGCCGGTGGCATCCAAACACAAGTAGACATAGAAGTAATGCAGAACTTCTTTAATCTGACACCATTTTTTATTTTTTTATCTCCGTAAGTGCATTCCTGAGGACTCACTGCATCTAGTAACAAACTTCTCAATTTTCACAGGCAATTCCACAACGATTGACCACTAAGCAATTATTCATTCAGAATTATGATTATGCACTAGGCATATTTCTGATATATGCACTGACATTATCAATCTTCCCTGGTTTCCTTTTCGAAAACACTGGAGAACACAAACTGGGCACATGGCAAGTTTCACTACTTCTGTTTCCCTAAATGCTTCTTTTAACTTTGCGACACTACTATGACTCTTATTGCAATCTTCCTAATTTGGCTGGTGGTGAACTCTCAGGTATCCCCTTGTTCTGATTGCAATGTACAACGTGTTGGATCTTATATCAAGATACACACCACTTATACCATGCTTGAAGATTGAAAACAGAAAGGGCCTCATGATTGCAATTGGACTGCGTTTTCTCTTTGTTCCAGCATTCTACTTCACTGCAAAATATGCTGATCAAGGTTGGATGATCCTGCTCACCTCACTCTTGGGTTTTACAAATGGTCATCTTACTGTTTGTCTCATGACAGTGGCACCGAAAGGTTACATGGTAAGTGAACATGTTTGACAAACTTTGCTGGTTAATGGCCTTTGTGGTCAGTTGCTGATATGTTTTTCTTGGCTACTTTGATTTGTAGGGACCTGAGCAGAATGCCTTGGGCAATGTCCTTGCTTTCTGTCTTATGTGTGGCATATTTGCTGGGGTTTTACTCGATTGGTTGTGGATCATTGGCAATGGGAAATTTTGAAGAGTCAGATGATGAAATAAAGTTGCTGTTTGAATGGTGATGTCATGTTTGGATGAAGATCGATAGGAATTATCAAGTGCTATTCATGTATATTTTGTTGTGTTTTTTAAGCTAGATAGGCAAAGTAATTAACAAGATTGATTTCTTACCAATCGTCAGTAGAAAAATGATAATGGGTTTTCTCAAGGATGTTTTGGGTTGATTTCTCCTATCTATGTCTGTCATCTACAACGATCAGTAGTAAAATGAAAATGTCAAGTAATAACCTTATAAACAGTAACCCAGAATCTCAGATTGATAATAGTCTGTGTATCAATGTTACCAATGATGAACAGAACTGCAAACTGGTACACCCAATAAATGATTTTACAATATTATATCGATTCTGCATACTATACTGAGTGTACTCTACCTGAGAGTATGTATAATTGATGTTAGTTTGCTCCAATATCTCTCACATCAACTTACTTGGTGTTTTTAGTATGGTTAGAGGAAATTGTTGAAGCTGAATCAGAATCAGAACGCTGTACAATTGTAAATGCAGAGATTTCTGCTAGGAGTTGTTAACAATTTCATTTATAGATCCATTTAAACAACAAAATCCAAAAATCATACATAACAGGGAATTTGATGTCAGTAGCTCATTATTCTTTGCTATGATCTCAGTTTTCTTTGTCATCATTCTTCTTCTTCTTCTCATTGCATTGCTTCAAGGCTTGAACTTCAAGGTTACATTCTGGGTTTCTACAACTCTATCTTGCTCATAAATACGTTTCTCCGATCAATCTTCTTCGGTTTTTCCCCATCATACTGATAGGAATGTAACAGAGCAAGAAAAGAGTTTTACAAACCCAGAATGTAACCCAGTTTCAAGAATGATAGGAATTGGAAATCTTGTCAATTGGGTATGCATTCTCTTTTTGATCCTGCTTCGATGATGTTTCTTGTTTTTACTGTGTTTGATCTGGGTTGAAATGGAGTTGATGACAATTGATCAAAAATAATCACAAGTCTGAACTCACCGGGGAGGTTTATGGCAGCACCCACCTAGTCTCCGTGGCTGCCGCCGCCACCCTTTCTGTTTTTGGTTCCACCAGTCCATTTCTATGGTTCACAACTCCTTGCCTAGTACATTTGATATTTCCTATGGTGATTAGGAACAGACGATCAGTCCAGTTTGATTGTTTCAAAGGTTAATCTCATTGTTGGTTACTGTACATTTTCATGAAAAAGGGTCAAGATGTAAAAACAAAAAATCTTCACCCAAAATGCCACCGCTATTGTTGCTGCTCCCTTTGCATGTGTTCTTTTAGGTGTCAATCTCTTGGACGATCCCATTTGGATACTTTTTTTTATTGCCTCTTGACGTTGTTTCCCTGCTCACCTTTTGGACATTAGTTACTTCATGAACAACAACAATCCGCATCAGTTCCATCGGCTTGGCCCAAATCCCATTCTACACCCCAATATATGCCATTTTTGCTTCAACCTTCCATCGAAGTCCATCTTCTCCATGAAACTGTAAGTTTTTCTTTGTGCTCTATGTTCATTCATGCATTAGTTCTATGCATAACAAGCTTGGAATTGCAATTTCTCCCTTATACCCAAGCTATAAATCTTGATGGTGATGAAGCCCCTTGATGCTTGAAGTGGTTTTCGCTTGAATTTCATTCAGAGTGATGAGAATTAGAGTTGGGTGTAGTAGAGTGAGTGAAGAGGAAGAGAGAAAAATAGGAGAAGGGGTAGGTGGTGGTCTCGGAGGTGTTTCTGATGGAATGCTTTCCATGTGATTATTTATTCTTGGAAATGCATTATATCATGCTTTTGAAATTATATCATGCATTATATCATGCTTGGCAATGCTTTCTCTGTGGTAACGTCTTCTGATTAATCTTGTGGAGAAATGCATTCCTTGTGGTAATGCATTGTATAACCCCCAAGCCCTCCTGTTATATAGTCTTGTTGGCAAGACATTGCTTGTAGTCATATGTCTGTGTAATAATCTTGTTGGCAAGGTCCAGGTAGCTTTTGAATAAGTTCTATAGATGAATACTATCTACCTAGCACCTTCCATCTTTCCAAACACCTTTGCTAAACCAAAAGGACTCCTGTTATGAGAGCACTTGCACACCCATTGTCCTTTGGCTTCTAAGGACTAATACATTGAACAACCAGTTCATATTCAATTCACTATTGTCTGTTTTTGGCTTTACCTTCTTGAATTACACAATAACTCTTATGATACTAATTTCTGTATAAGATTAATAATATCTGTGCTGCATCTTTTTTAATCAAAATGCAGGGAGTTGCCATGGCCGATGCTCCGCTTCAGGTTTCTGCGTATTGCATTGAACTTAGATTTCTAGAATCCCTTAACTAAGAGAATTTTTTTTTTCTTTTTTTCTTTTTGATAATTTGATCATATCCTATCGATTCTGAAATAAAGCAGGGCAAGTATAAAGCCATTGCAGTTTGTTGGGTTCTTGGACTAGGGACTCTATTTGCGTGGAACAGTATAGTGACTATAGCAGATTACTATTATAATCTTTTTCCGGTGAGCACATTCATCATGTTGTGTTCTTTATGGAACTGAGTCACAACATTCATCATGTTGTGTTCTTTATGTTGCGTTTTTTGTTTGAGATTTAAAAAGAACATTATATAGATTTATATATTACAAGAACATGATGATTATCATTTTCCTATTGCAGGAATACCATCCTTCGCGGGTTCTTACCTGTGTTTATCAACCATTTGCACTGGCAACATTGGCCATATTTTCATACAAAGAGGCAGAAATTAATACAAGAAGGAGAATCTTAGTTGGTTACACCCTTTTCTTCATTGGTACCTTAACTTTAATTATCGTGAGTGACGCCTACATTACAGTATTCTCAATTTTTACTATCAATCATCATAACTATTATTTCAAACTGAAGTTAGCTTGACTTTGAATTTGTAATAGGTAGATTTAGTTACATCTGGGGCTGGAGGAAATGGATATTTCATTAGTATATGTGCAATTGTTGGTGGATTTGGGGTAGCAGGTGCCCATGTTGAAGGTGGAGTTGTGGGTGAGCTATCTTTTATGTGCCCTGAATTCATCCAGGTTGACCTTTTATCTCAATGTTCCCAATGACTTATTTTCAGAACATATACTTTCAAACTTCTTCAGTTCCAATGCATATCTCTTGTTCGTGTGTTCTGCTTCTGCAGTCCTTCTTTGCTGGCTTGGGTGCAGCGGGTGCTTTCACTTCTGCCTTAAGGTTGGTAACAAAAGCTGCCTTTGAGAAACATGACAAGGGTCTTCGCAAAGGAGCAAGTATGCTTATTTTCTGTACTAAAAGACCAACTGGTGCACGGTTCATCTTAATTTCTTATATATCTATATGGAGTTATTTGCACTTTTGAACTATTGTTTGCAGTGTTGTTCTTGGGGGTTTCCGCATTCATTGAGCTTTTGTGTGTTCTATCGTATGCAATTTACTTCCCGAGATTGCCTATAGTAAAGTACTACCGCTCAAAGGCAGCCTCAGAAGGCTCTAAAACTGTATCAGCTGATCTTGCTGCTGCTGGCATTCAGGAACAAGCATCGGATGTAGAAGTATAGATTACAACTTTCTTTAGTTCCATGAATCAGTTTTGGTAGAGGACATACTCAGAATTTTAGCACTTACCAGCTTCTCAAACTTCCATGCATGCAGGTCAAAAATGATGCTAACCGACCAGATAGATTGAGGAACAAGCAATTATTTATGCAAAATATAGATTATTCTCTCGACTTGTTTCTCATATTTGTACTGACATCGGCTATCTTCCCTGGTTTCTTATTCGAAGATACTGGAGAGCACCAGTTAGGCTCATGGTGAGTTTCAATGCTCCTCTCATTTGTAGTAAATTCTGTTAATTATGTTTTAGGAGTCACTCTAGCTTTGTGCAGGTATCCACTTGTTCTAGTGGCAATATTCAATGTGTTGGATTGGATATCAAGATACATACCTGTTGTGCAATTCCTAAAGATCGAATCCAGAAAGGGTCTCATGATTGCAACTCTAGCTCGTTTTTTATTCGTTCCTGCATTCTACTTAACTGCAAAATATGGAGACCAGGGATGGATGATCATGCTCACCTCAGTCCTAGGATTAACAAATGGTTATCTCAGTGTCTGTGTAATGACAGTGGCACCGCGCGGTTATATGGTCAGTTGAATATTTGTCAACATGGTGGGTTAAAATTGCTCCTGATACTTACTTGCCTGGTTGTTTTTGCAGGGACCTGAGCAAAATGCGTTGGGAAACATTCTTGTCCTGTGTCTTTTGTCTGGCATATTTGTAGGGGGTTGTCTTAACTGGTTGTGGCTCATTGGTAAAGACACACATCAAAAGGTCCAACTAGTGAAGAAACAATTTGACACTGGTTAATTGAAAATAACTGGTTGATTGTAATCAATGTATCTACTGTGTTTCACAAGGTTAACTGGTCAAACAAACATCTTTGCATATTGAGTTATAGTAATTACTGTCAATGTGTGGAAATCAGATAGGTTAACCTTGGTGGTTACTTCTTGATGAAAATTACTTGCCTGGTTGATTTAGCAGGTATCTGATCAAAGCTTGTTATAAGGACAGTTGACCAAAGTCAATCACAAACTTTCTCTCTATATCTCCTCAACCTTACAGTCCTGAATGCTCTATGAAAATTTAGCAGCCTTATTTTTAGGATATAGCACTAATATATTTATAGACAAATGCAGTTACTTACCGGTGTTTCCTCTTATCCGGATAGAATCAGCGTTGTTACAGTTACCTACCAATTTCAATGGTAAATGTTGGAGTTCACTCATCCTCATAATCCTCAGTCCCTTCTGTTTGTAATAGCAAGCATGCTAACCAGAATATATATATGTTCATGTTTGAGAGTTTTTGAAGAAATCTCTCTGGCCATTTCCATCATTCACCTATATATTCTATTCAAAATGCTGCCTTGTTCTTGTAAAATATGAATCTTCTTTGCCTTGTAACCACTTCAACTTTATTCAATGCATAATTACGTGAAGCAATAGTTCCTTATGTTCCAAACCATCCTCTTGATGCTTTTGCTCTCAGCATAACTATCATGTTTTCAATATAGGATAGTTTTTGGAGAGTGATAAATGGCTAGGAAAATGTTGGCTTTCTCTAAGATTTTAAGGTTCGAAAAACTAATACAACACCCTGCAGTTTGTGTACTGATCCGGAGTTTGCACAAGGAGTCAATTCCGGTAGCATGGGAGAAACCAAAACTTGGTTGGACTAAGTTGAACTTTGATGGATCATCTAAGGGCAGAGAAGAGAAGGCAAGCATTGGAGGGCTATTTAGAAATCACAAGGCAGAGTTCTTACTTGGATATGCTGAATCCATAGGAAGAGCAAACAGCGGCATTGCAGAACTTGCTGCACTAAGAAGAGGCCTTGAGTTGGTTATGGAAAATGGTTGGAACGATCTATGGCTCGAAGGTGATGCCAAGACATTGCTTCACATCATTGCAAATAGAAAGCAGGTAAGATGTGCAGAAGCACAGAGGCATGTCAGTGAGATAAACTCGATAATTCCGGAACTGAACAATTGTGTTCTGACTCATATTTATAGAGAAGGTAACCGAGCTGCTGATAAATTTGCTCAAATGGGGCATTGGTATCAAAAGCCTCAAATTTGGGAGCACATTCCTCCTGATCAAGTGTTGTCCATCATGCATGAAGATGCTGAGGGTAAGGTTCTTTTTCGTAAAATAAGATGAACCTAAGGGAAGTCGAATGAGGCAACCATCATATGCCCAAAGGGCACAAAATTTCTACGGGTATATACATAGCTTGTTTTAGAATATGCTATGATGCATTTTAGATCGATGCACATTACGCATCATAGGGTGTATATATATGTAGTGCTTGTTCTTTGGATATATATCTGCATCCAAGTTCGAGTCTCAACTTTAGTACTATTTTCTTTTTGTCAATGTAGTTTCAGGTTTGGTAACTTAGGCCGAACAATCTCATACTTGGGCCTAGTGCAGATGCTCTTGTAAGTTGTAACACTAGTTCATTATGATTTGTATGTGTATAATTGAGGAAAGCTTGTAACTTCTGTAAATGAAAGCTTATTGCGTTGGTGCCGAGAGTTCAACTAGATTATACCACATTGTTCTCCCAAGGGTGACAGTGAATTTCATGTAGGTGTTATATATATACGAACACTGTTTGAAAATCTATTTCAAGCTAATTTTCGTAGAATCTCTTCTACATATAACCTGCAGCTGGCCAGGTTTGAAATTTGAGGATATGAATTTGAAAATTAGACCAGGTCAATCTCATCATGATGTACAACATGACTATAATCATATAAATCTAATCTATGACAAAAAAGAAAAAATCGAAAATGTAACTCGGTGAATCTGAAGATGTAAGGTTTACGTTTTTTTATATATATATTTTATTTATGTCGTTTAATTAAGTTGTTGTGTATCAAAAGGCGATAAAGTGAATTTGTAAAAGAATATGATGAATAACATGCTTTTAGTTTGTAAACGGGGTAGGATTGAAATAAGCCAGAGAAAGCAAATAGCAAGCACAGAAAATTCGTTTCCAAATTATTTTCAGTAGGTGGAAATGTAGTACAACTACCATACACCTAGTACAGAGAAACGTGCAGCCATAAAAGAGGTAGCGTTTGGGAAGATGAAATGATAGTACAAGCAAGGTCGATATTCCATACGTACAAAGTCTCTGTGTGTACTGTGTACTACCTTCTTGAATCTATTGCTACAGCCAATTATAAAAGAAGCATCAGTATCAGACCTATAGAATTGGTCGAGCTCGGTTTATATGGCACCGGAGGTTTCAGAATGAAGAAACGTCATTGAGTGCAGCGTTGATGAAGTCCTTAGTTTCGTTTCCGAGTTCCGATGATCTTCATGGAGGCGAGCTGGAGGCAATTTCATCAACGCTGCACCCAATTATGTTTCTATTCCTTCTGGACAGTAAGTGTTTTCATTAGACACATTTTTTTCAACATTGAGATTCTCAGAATGTATATCATGATTGTGAAAAACTATGGTGTCATATACTCTCATGTATTGTTCTAGCTAACTCTATTCTTGTTGATAGCATTTTTCTTCCCAAAATGTTGGATGTTGATGAGGAAAAGTGACGGTTGACTTTTTTTTTTTGTCTGAAAAATGAAATCATGACTTTTTAAAAAGAGAAGTGCTAGATCAATGAACACACATTGTTTAGTTGTTTTGATTTATAACTAATTTACATGTTATATGTACCAGTACTAATCGATTTGTGAGGTGTTCACGAATGACTACACTCAATAAACCCAGACGGAAACCGATCACCTTGGTTGGTGCAGTTCGGTGCAGCCGTTCAGGTTCCGGCGATTGGGTGTTGTTTGTCTATACTTTGAGGTCAAACTGGGCTCCTAATCAAGGCTCAACCTCAGCGCACGCACCTAGCAAAGAAAACCCCAATGTGAGTCTAGGAGGCAAGGACACTCGTATCTCATCTGTTCATCACCAAATCAGCTCATACTTCATACCCCAGTAGCATGGATTCATGGCACTGGTTGCTCGAACTGAAATTGCCACCACTTTGTTTACATGGCACACCATTTTATGTCTTTTATTGAGCTATTTCGCGCATTATTATTTTAAATAACTTAAAATGTTTAGGATATAGAAGAATATAATGACCTCAGTTGTTTTTTTCCCCTGCTACGTATATATTGAAGTTGAATTTCATTAGGATTTGTATTTACAAGTATACACATATGTAACAGATTTACTGCTGTTTACAATGGTACTATTAAGTTAATATAGAATCTACAATTACTGTAAGATAATATTGATCTACTACGGTTAATTATAACATTGAATCAAAACAGCTTATGAATACTTAAAGACAGGTGAATCAGATTTCAGACGCACAAGTTTGCTGGAAAAAAAAAAAACTTAGCGGTTGCGGACGCACAAGTTTGCTGAAAAAAAAAAGGAGATGGCATGACTTGTGATTGGTCAGTAAGTCAGCAAGTTGATCAATGGAGGGAATAAAGCAGACACGGTGACTTCCAAAAGCAACCTTCTCATGAACATAGTGATAATCAAGCTCGTATGAATATTTCAAGACAGAAAAATCAGATGGCTTAATTTTAGAAGAAGATTGAGACTGTCTAACAGTATAACGTACTCTTGCATCTTAACAGCGTAGAACTTAAAATCGCGTCGAATAAGAGTGATTCATGAAGAACTTATCTGTTTATTAGTGGATCTGGCTCCTCTAAAGTGAGAAGAGTGTGAATTTAGTTAAAGTTCATAAAATCTAGACTCTATATATAATCTAAAGGCTCAAACAACTGACACATCATCTTTTCACTATTTTTCTTGTTTTTCATCTTAACCATAGTTAACTTTAGACTTACACAGTTACACCGTTAACTAGAAAAAAAAAAAAAGGATTTCACGTTGTCGTGTTTAGGGTTTACCCTAAACCCTAAACCCTCAGCAACATGTTTATTCTTTCTGCTTTCTTTTCTCCTCTTAGCTTAACCATGAAATGCTGTGTAAATTAAAAGATTCACCAAGAACATGGGTATATCAATTAATTACTTATCAAACTGATCAATCATGCATCATCAAATGTCAATGAATCCATTTTCAGCATCACAATAGAGAATATGCTATCTGATCGAGTTCTAAAAATCTAATCATAGTGTTGAGTTCATAAAAATGCAATAATCCTAGATTGGGAGAGTAATTCCTCTATCGGAGAACTATATGGCTAAATTTTGGATATATCTTCATATATCAATCTCCAGTAATGGAATTCTTGTTCATATCAACATTTTCAAAGCCCTAATCTTAAGTTATATAGAAATCATAGAATACGTCCAATTTGTACTTCATAAATTGATAAACACAATTGCAAGAGTCTTTAATTCCACAGTCATGTGTAAAGAAAAGTGAAGTTGCAAAGAAAGCATAAAGAAAGAAAGAACTTGAATCGATCAAAGGAGAACTGAATCGAATTATCGAAACGAGAAATTCTTTTTTTTTTTTCTTTGTTTTTTTTGTTTCAGAGAGTTATTGGTTAAGTTAACTATGGTTAAGATGAAAAACAAGAAAAATTGTGGAAAGATGACGTGTCAGTTGTTTAAACCCTTAAATTATATATAAAGTCTAGATTTTATGAAGTTTAACTAAATTTATACTCTTTTCACTTTAGAGGAGCCGGATAGTTGAAGGATAAGGTTACTTATTAGAGTACAGTTACCAACTAATTAAACCAGCAAGTTTAGGTGTAGTAGAAGATATACAAACAAGATCGATCAGTCAGACGGATTCTTTTGATAGCACTCCACGAATGAAAACTTCAAACTCCTCATGGCACATATATGCAAACCTTCTTGTACGTAATAGTAGTCGTCGTGCACTTGAGTCTCAACAAGCTAATCCATTTTTCTTCTGAAAACTCGATGAAAAACAGAATATGCTTCAGAATCTTTTGAAAGAAGTTACACTCCGCCTAATTTGTTTTGGGTATGAATCCATGAAATCTATGATCAAAACCTTAATAGCGTACTAAGTAATTATAAGCTTAGCTGCCAGAATTAACGTTACAGACTTCTGCATCTTCCTCTTTTCATTTCTTCACGTCCACTTAACTGCAACAAAAAGATTCAAATTAACTATAGCTAGCTAGAAACTTAATTACGTCAAGAAATAGTTCCTTTCATATTCCTGCATATACAGTATATACTTCTGTTTTGCATCAATACATCATACATGTATGAGTCCGTCGGAGAATAGCCAACAGCACGGTCGCTGAGGTCACAGCCCTTCGAAGAGGGCTCGAGTTTGTGTTAGAAAATGGGTGGAAAATGGGTGGAGTCACGTATGGCTTGAAGGTGATGCCAAGGCCATCTTGACGTCATTAGTAAAAGAAGACAGTTCAAATGTAAAGAAGTTCAGAGGCATGTAAGTCGTATAAACTCGAACATGGCACGTATTAACACATTGTATAATTTTTTATAAACTCAATCATACTAAAGTTAGACGATTTTATTATTAGTCACGTTTACATGGAAGGTAACCGAACTGCTGATAAATTAGCTCAATTAAGACATCAACAAGACGAGCCTAGGATTTGGTGGCATATTCCCCCGCGATGAAGTTGTTTCCATTGTTCTCGAAGATGCAGTGGGAAAGGTTGTGATTCGTAGTAGATGAACAGCTACAGTTTACGTACGTAGAGACTAGAGAGATGAAGCTACCTAGGTATTGGCATATGTATATATTGTCTACTTGTCTAGACTAGAACCAATTTGATAATGACCACCTGCAGTCTATACAGATTATTAATTAGGATCTATCTCGCTGCATATATAGAAAACTGCAGAAACATAATGAACTGTATTTACCTGATCTAAATCATTTCTTAAAGGTAAATCTTGTCTAACAAAACCAAAGCTGTCGCAGAATCTTAGATATACAGGCTTTCCATTACTATAATCTTGTTTGACGTGGACATGGTCCTTAATCTACATATATAGTTAATGTATATATACACTCCAATTATGTACGAAAAGAAGAGGAACCTTGATCTAAATGGTATTCTATGGCATGGATTTGTGTATAAGGAAAAATTCGAAGAGATCAACCAACTGCATACATTGGACTATTGGAGGCTTCATTCTGCTTTGATAAGAAATATCAACCAAAAAAGAGAGAGAGAAAGAGAGATCGAGACAGCAAATATGCAGCAAATTAAATCCTGTTCCGCATGAGTACATGCATATATGTAAATATTATTCGGGTCCATGACAATAACAACAGGAAAAGAATGGAGATATATCGATCATTTCAGTTTTCATATCTAAGATGCATGGAGTAAAGAGTAAGGATGACACTTGCTCCAAGCTTTCATTTCCATCTCAAAATCAAATACCCAAAACAAAACTTAAAGAACAGAAGTAAATTAACAAACAAATGGAAAACCCAAAAAGAAAAAAGGTTAAGAACAAAGAAAAGAAGATTGTATTGCATGGCAAATCTATATTTTCAGATTACAAGCAACAGCTACAGAACAAGAGATGTACCCAATAGAAACAACCAAGACGATGAACCATTTTTTACATACACTTGAACACTCTATTCTGGTTTGACATGCACTAAATACCACCCTAAAAGAAAGAAAATAAAAGCAAACAGCAAATTAAATTCATGTTCTGCACAAAAACATAAAAACTTTGAGCCGTGAGCGAGTTCTCTAAACACACACAAATCTCTAGCCCATAATCACAAAATTAACTCTCCTCTCATATTCTATTTGGTCTGAAAAACCCTCCTGATATTCATTGCATATCACTAATCACTTAGCATTACTTCAAGCCTTCAATACCCAAATCAGTCATCAAATCCCAAAACAGAAATAGACAAAATGGTCCTGCTACTAAAAATGTATCACTCAAATCCTCATCAGAAACACCCAAAAACCTAAACAAAGACACAAAATTTCCACAATGTGATTGATGATTAACCAGGTTTGGGTAAATTAGTAGTAGAGATTTGTCTACTACTGTCACATTTTAGCAGCAATGGGCTTTTCATGGACTGTGAAAAATCCAATCCATGATGAAATTAAGAAAAGAAAAACTGAAAATTCTTGATCTCACTGATTGTGATGAATACTAGTCCCTCCTGATCTGACCAGATTGAAGATTTCGAGAGACTCTCGACCCAAATTGGAATCCCTCTAAATTACCAAACCTGCCATTCAATTCTCTCTCTCTCTCTCTCTTCTTAAAGACTGGTTCTTTAGGCAAAAAGAAAGAGAAGAAAAACCCCTAAAACTCTCTGCTTTCTGGTTCTGACAAAAAAAAAAAAAAAAAAAAAAACAAGAGAGGCGAGGGCTTTAAATCTCAGCCGCAAAATCAAAGGGTTTCCGATTCCCGGCCGGCGAATGGAGCCCGCGGCGGGGCCGCTGCCGGACAAGCTGCGGTGCACGAGGACCGACGGCCGGCGATGGCGGTGCAAGAGGAGAGTGATGGAGAACATGAAGCTCTGCGAGATTCACTACCTGCAGGGCCGGCACCGCCAGTACAGGGAGAAGGTGCCGGAGGACCTCAAGATTCAGAGGAAGACGCAGACGGCGCCGTGCGAGGATCGGGACAACGCTGCCGCCGGCGACGGCGGCGGCGGAGGAGGAGGAGCAGAAATGAAGGCGCAGATGGAGAAGGTGGAGGATTTGGTGACGCTGATGAAGCGGAAGAGGGCGGAGGAGCCGTCGCCGGGGGCGGTGAAGATTAAGAAGGCGAAGGTGAAGAAGAAGAAGAAGAAGAAGAAGTCAAAGAAGGGAGGAGGGAGTGAGAAGAAGTGTGAGCTGAATTTGGAGCTGATAAGGATGGTGCTGAAGAGAGAGGTGGAGAAGAGGAACACGCCGAAGAAGAAGAAGAGGAGTGATGAGGAGGAAGAGGAGGAAGGGGTTGATCTCACCAGAGACTTGCCTAATGGAAGAATGGCGATTTCGTCTTCGTCTTCGCAGTCTTTGGGAGGCAATGTAGGTTCCAATTCGGCTTCGGATGTAAGAGTTGGGGCCGAATTAGGGCCGCCTGCGGCGGGTACTGCTACGCGGCGGTGCTTTCGGTCCAAGAACATTGAGCCAATGCCGGTTGGCACAGTGCAGGTAGAGCTCTGAATTCAGTTCTTTTGAGTTTTTTGGTAATGTGGTTTTCGTTGTGAAGTTTAATGTTTTTTTTTCGGTTAGGTTTTGCCGTGTGGTGATGAGAATGAGGGGAGATTGAGGAAGAGTAGGAGAAAGAGGTGCCATTGGTGTCAGAGAAGTGGAAGTAGTGCTTCTGCGGGATTGATTAAGTGTTCGAGTTGTAAGAAGCACTTGTTTTGCTTGAGCTGCATCAAAGAAAGGTCAGTGATGTATGGAGTTGCTTGTTCTTGTAGCATGGTGGTCATTAGGTCTTAGTATCAATGTCAACGGCGTATTAAAGGTTTAATTGTACGGTGTATTGCTTACCTAAACCTTAATGACTAGGATAATGTTTACAAAGTTGGGATTTATGATAAAGCTGTAGTCTTGATCATCTAATCAGAATGTTAGCACAAGAAACCTGAACCAAAATTCAGTCAGTTCAAGTCAAGTAAAATATATTTGGTGATCTGAACTTTATTTTGATCTATTGATCAGTATGTGATGTATTTTAATGAATTTTATATGGAACTTGCAGAATTTTTTGTCCGATAGGAGATTCAGTGTTAGATCACATAACATATAGACCTAGACTCATCTCCAATTTTGCTCTTGTTTATAGCTCTTTGCTTTATAACTTCTCCTTGGTATAATGCTCTTGGTGTACAAAACAATTCAGGTACTTTGATACGCAAGAAGAAGTCAAAATGTCATGTCCGGTTTGTCGAGGAACTTGCCCCTGTAAGGAATGCTCTGAGAATCAACCTAAAGGTGCTGAAAGTAAGGTCTGACTTAGATTTCATCAGCTCATTTGTCAACTAAAGATTCCTTGTTATGATGTGGATGCTGATGCTTAAATTTGTGAACGAACATTCCTTTCTTTTCAGGATTATGTGGGGGTTAAAAATAAAGTTGAAGTTATATTACACTTCCATTACCTTGTATGTATGCTTCTCCCTGTGCTGAAACAAATAAACCAAGACCAGAAGTTTGAGTTGGAAGCAGAGGCAAAAATGAGGGGTACTGTGTGCATTACTTCTTAGAAATGTTTCACTTTATGGTCGGCAGTAAACAATCATTTTTCTTTCTATTTAACAGGAAAAAAGCTCTCTGAAGTTTATATCAAGCAGGCTGAATTTAGCTGCAGTGTGCAAAACTGCTGGTATGCTCTCTGTTTCAGTAAAGTTTTGATGTTTCAAGTGAAATTCAATTTTTTTTCATAAAAAGTAAAGTAAATGGAAATTGCCTAATTTTCCTGCATTGATTTTCTGTGCATAATTGATTTTGGAACAGCAATAAATGCAAAGCTTCCATTGTGGATCTTCATAGAAGCTGCCCAAATTGTTCCTATAACCTTTGTTTAAGCTGTTGTCGAGATCAGTTTCATGGGACTTTCCGGGGAGGTGTAAATGCATTTCTCTCAAGGTGCTCTAATACAAATGATGCTTGGGTCTCTGGTAACGGGAAAGTTTTGAAGAGGCCAATAACTACCCAAAAGCAAAATGCCCGCTACATTTCGTCATTTGCATCAGTAACAAACTGGAAGGCGTGTAATGCTGTTGATGGTATATCTTGCCCGCCCAAGGAGTTTGGTGGTTGTGGTGACAACTTCCTTGATTTGAGATGTTTTTTTCCTTTAAGTTGGATCAAAGAGCTAGAAGTAAGTGCAGAAGAAATAGTTTGCAGCTATGAGTTTCCAGAAACTTCAGACATGTCATTGAGCTGCCCTCTTTGTTTGGACACAGACCAAAATGTTAATGGACTTCGACAGTTGCAAGAAGCTGCTCTGAGAGAAAATTCAAATGATAACCATCTATTCTACCCCACGCTTTTAGACATGCATGGTGATAATGTTGAACATTTTCAGAAGCACTGGAGTAAAGGCCATCCTGTTATAGTCCGAGATGTCCTTCAGACTACGTCAGAGTTGAGTTGGGATCCAGTATTCATGTTCTGCACTTATCTTGAGAGGAGCATTGCTAGATATGAAAATAACAAGAATTCCCAGGAAGCTATCCATTGCCTGGATTGGTGTGAGGTCAGTGAATTTCCACCAACTGATATGCCCTGTCAAAAATTTGAAGATAATAGGATAATAGACTGGTTCTCTTTTAGTTCACAATTATCTACAGCTATTCCCTTCTTAATTGTCGTCAAATAGAAACTGGTTGTGTACTGAGTACTGACTAGCCTTAAAAACATTGTATGGCAGGTGGAAATGGGGATCAGGCAGTATTTTATGGGTTCGTTGAACGGGCGAACACAAAGAAATAGTTGGAATGAGACCCTGAAATTGAAGGGTTGGCTTTCTTCGCAATTATTTCAAGAACAGTTTCCAGCTCATTATTCTGAAATCATGCATGCTCTACCACTTCAAGAATACATGAATCCCACGTCTGGTCTTTTGAATGTTGCTGCAAGGATGCCACAGGAAATTTCAAAACCTGATCTAGGTCCATGTGTTTATATTTCGTATGGCTGTAGTGAGCAATTCGTACAGGCTGATTCAGTGATAAATCTGTGTTACGACTCGTATGATGTGGTAAGCTTTATATATCTCCAATGTGAATTGGGTGTTCCTTTTTTTTTTTTTTTTTTTTCTGTTCTTTACCATCATTTTGAGAATGAGTTTCTCTTTTAATATATGTTGTGATGACACATTTAGGCACGACACTGACACATTTAGGCATGACACTGTTAAATGTCCAAGAAACTGATTGCAGTTCTTGCATATCATCTGAATCTATAGAATCAATCCTGTGGAAGTGTATCAGTCCAACTTCACCCAGCATTAATCCAATTTTGTATTTCTTTCTATTTGAATTGAAGTTCTATTGAAGAACTAAGGTCGAAAGTCTACGAAAGAGAAAAACAAGCTTTATAGTTGCTTCATCACTTGCATCTCTATCATGTGCTTTGCTTTTCATCTTCTTTTTTTTCTTTCCCTTTTAACGTTAGCTATACTTAGGCAATACTCTTCTATGGGTCCTCTGCCATTTACCTTTAGTTTCTGTGACCACAGGTTAATATTTTGGCACATACATCAGATGCTCCTATTTCTGATGAACAAGTTTCTAAAATAAGGAAGTTACTGAAAAGGCACAATCAAAATCAGAGGGAGGCTTCTAAGAATACTTCTGATCAAACTAGAGCAAGAAAAGTGAATGGAAATTCAGCATTGCATAGTCAACAAGTGAGGTCACATAATGTGATTGGAGAAGAGATGCATTTACGGAAAAGAATTGCTAGAGGATCTTGCTTCTCTGCTGCAACGCATGAAGAATGCACTACGAATCTGAGAGAGAGTAATATGTCATTTGATGGGGAATCTGATGTTGATTCTGAGGCCACATTGAGTTGCTCTAGGTCTATCAATGGTGATGAAACATCTGAAGATGAGGAGTCTCCGGATCTCCTTGAAAGCTCAAATGGCTGTGAAAAACCTTTTGTAGAGTCATGCACTGCACAGTGGGATGTTTTCCGCCGGCAAGATGTTCCAAAGCTTATAGAATATCTCAGAAGGCACTCTAATGAATTTAATCATAAATATGACGTTCAAAAGCATGTAAGTTCTAAACTCAAAGTAACTTCATAAGATTGTAATGACTTTGCTTTACAAGTAGGTCACTTTCTAACTTGTGCTTCTATTGTAGGTTGATCATCCAATTTTTGATCAGAGTTTCTTTCTAGACTCGATTCACAAAATAAGACTCAAGGAGGAGTTTAGTAAGTATAATTCCTGTCGTTTTCATCACTTATTGTTCCATTGGGAATTGAAAGTAACCTAACTCATTGTATCACCAGAAATTGAACCTTGGACTTTTGAGCAACACATCGGAGAAGCTGTCATCATCCCTGCTGGATGCCCGTACCAGATTAGTAGTCCTAAGGTATCATGTGTAACACTATCATTATTTAGTAGAAGAAAGAACTTTGTGAATATTACCAAGAATTAAACATGATTATCGCTTATTCACAACATTACTCATTTCAAAAGTTATTTTAAAAATGGAAAAGAAAAGAAGGGTTTGAGCGATGAAGTATATTATGAAGTGCCTCATTCTATTCGGTTGGATGATTTTTAGTTCCTTGAGTTGGCAGTCTCCATGAAACAATTTATAATATAATTCTATTATTGGAGATGCAGTCATGTGTACATGTGGTGCTTGATTTTATGTCTCCCGAAAATGTTACCGAGTGCATCCAGTTGACAGATGAAGTACGGCTCCTTCCAGAAGCTCACAAAGCAAAAGTGGACAAGCTGGAGGTGAACTTTCAATGGTCCTAGTATCACTGTCTTATTTCCATAAATTCATACATAATCATCAATGATAATACGTTTACCTTTGTCATGGAAAGCAGGTGAAGAGAATGGCACTCTATAGTATTAGTTCAGCAATCAAAGAGATACGTGAGCTTACTTGTGCAATGTAAGCAGGAACTTTGCATGAATTCCTTGCAACTTAATGTCATGGTGCTTGAAAAACATGTTTAGGAAACTATGGAAATAGTACTGTATGAAATACTTTATACTTGTCAGTTTTGATCATGTATATCTCTATCGGTTCTGATCACTGCAGGGTTTTCTAAACACTTGAAATGTTGAATGGCAGGTAACCATTAGATGATCACAGCTGTCGTTTATAAGAACATCAAGAAACCGCCTCTGCTGTCCGAATGGCTGGTCTTTTGTGGAGACTGGAGAAAGTAGACTGTACAAATGTACAATGAATTGGTTGATCCAGTATCTGGAAGTCTGGAGGCTACCTTAGTTCCCCACACGACGAGTCTATATGTACATTGATTCATTTAAATCCTTTTGTACAGCAAAGTGTATATTAGCATATTGGTTGCAGTCTCGGTCCATAAGTGCAGTGCTTTCTAGTTTTTTCTTGTGCTAGGTGATAACTTCAGGTCCCAGACAATAGAAAGAATGAGAATGGATATGTTTCGTTAAACTAAAGACAGGAATGTTTCTTATAGTCTTTTCTTGTCATGAAACTTAATGTTTTACCATTCTAAAGACAACAGGAAGACATTTTGACACAAAATGCCTTGATTCCTCGATTCCAAAGGCTTATAGGACTGGAAACAAAGGCCTTTAGAATCGAGGTAAGCCCTTGACAGTGGTTTCTCATTCCACAGATATCAGGAGCATAAAACAATAAGAGCTTACCCCAAAACCAAAAAAAAAAAAAAACCAGTTGCTTAAATGGCCTATAGCTTTGCTACAAATATTACACATTTGCAAAATATCGGCAAACTAGCTGGCCTCCAAAGAGAAGTATGATAAAAGAATGAATTTAACTTTATTTCTATACGTTACTTCTCCTGTGTTTGCTTCTGAATTGGTGAGGCTTCAAAAACGGTAATGAATGATGAATACAAGGTAAATACAAAAAGAATAACATCGAAGAAAAACATAAAATGCCTTTCAGAAAAAGAAAAATTAACAAACAATACAAGCCCTAAGACGATGGTGTCCATATCTCAGACTGTTTTGGGTTTTAGCTGTCAAAATTGTTTAGTAACAATACTAGTAGCATGGACGAGACCTCAGGGAGCCATTAGCCCCTCAATTGTGTCTGAAAGAGACTTTGCCCAGTCAGCCTTGAGAAGCAGAGTTTGCAAGGTATGCATTACATTGTATGCCGGATCAAGTTTCCTCTGCCATCCCTGAAAAACAAAACCAGGGTGATTAGTAGATTACTTATTAATGACCACGTCAGTAATAATTAAAACTAGAGCAAATCGCCTGACAATTGTATATGTAAATCTAACTATAGTTCCTCTTGCATAAGTACTCTGACGTTAAAGAAAAGATTACCTCAAGAACCAAAGTTGTCACCATGACAGTACAAACGTTGCCATCAACATTGACTCTATGCCGCCTAACTTTCTCCAGTAACTGCTGCATGCAATCAGCAGGATGGACCAGATCACCTTCTGGAGTACCCCAGAAAGTGAATGACTCCTCCACTTCCTGTAAGAACAAGGTTAGGAACTCTAGCACAGAACCTAGCAAGTGCTTCCCAAGTTATAATATCTTTGTAATTTTGTATTCACATAATATTGGATCTTATGAATCAACATATGCCTACAATATAACAAAATACACCTGGAAACAAAATTAAGATTAAGAAACTCAAAAGAATGACAGAGTTCATTGCTAGAAGCATCGCTTAACAGACCAGAAAAACTAAAAGATTCGTACATTTACCACATCTTGAATTGAACATGAATCTCATCTAAATTTCTTCTCAATGCTTAATAGAGGTCATGCTTGGAGTTTAAGAACAAAATTATATTGCTAAGGAAGCCAGATTAAATATGAAATTCTTTTTTTTGTACAGACTATACATTTAACGCCAACCAAAAACAGAAGAGAGCAATGTAAAATGTTGAAAAATAAAAACCAAGAAAAACTTAAGAAGGTGACTTGGGGTTTAAGAGAGTTGGTTTTGCAGGAAAACTAAAAGTACCAATGCTTTTCATTGTAGTTAGATCATCAAACTCTGCAATCTTATCCCATCACTCTAAAGTTTTCTAAAAGTAAAGTTGTCCGACAATTATACCTCAATGAATGCCTTTGGATTTGGGCAATTCTGTTGCTTAGACAATCGTAGTGTGCACTCAGCAGCCGTGCGCCCATCACGACGTGCAACAGCCTTAAAAAATTCAAGTAAATTCACTCTGTCAGTTCTTGAGAGTTCGGCAGTCATGCCTACATCAAGGAAAATGACATGAGGCTTTGATTTGAACAGTTTCTTCCTAGAAGGCTTGTTCTGAGCCACCCGAACAAGTATGTTCCCAGGATGCATGTCCGCATGTATAAAGTTGTCCACCTGAAAAAAGAAACTTGCATACTTGTAAGCCATTCTATATCATAATTCACGTCTCCAGTTAAATAGGAAATAATGACCAAGCAACAGTTATATGACATAAATCACCATCTTCCAGAAACAAAAAAGATTCCTAAACATGATTTTTAGTGAAAAAATTAAAGCGAACCAGACCAATGCAAAGAAACATACCAGGAGCATCTTCAGAAGTGCATGTGTTCCAATGTGAGCGAGTGCAGATTTAATTCTTTCATGCCCTTGAAGATCATCAACATAATGTGAGACGCATTCCCCTTGCTCATATGTTTCCACTAAAACAGCAGGGTGCACAAGTGGATACAAAGGCTTTGGGAAAGAGACGTCCTTCCATCTACGAAAATTATAAGTAAAGCGGCTCAAATTGGCAGCTTCCCTTGCAAGGTCAACTTGAGACATCATAAAAACTGAAAACTGTTGCACGCTTTCATCCAATCTCCACCACTTTAAAGCAGGAATGAACTTTGACATTTTTGCTACTAAATTGATTATTACAAAATCTCTCCTGATTGATTCACCAACACCAGGATGTCTAACCTTAACTGCAACTACTACGGGCTTCACCAGTTTACCAGGGTACCGAAATTTCAAAGTAGCCCGATGCACTTGAGCAATACTTCCAGAAGCTACTGGTGCCTCTTCAAAGTTTTCAAAAATTTCAGGCAGCTTGCGGCCAAATGATTTTTCTATAGTCTTCTTCGTGTAAGCAAAGCTATGTTCAGGGGCTTTGGTATGAAGCTCGGAAAGCTTGGCGCATATATCTCTGGGGAAGAGATCAGGCCGAGTGGCTGCCCATTGACCCCATTTGATGAAAGCAGGACCTGCCCTTTCCAATGTACGAAGAACAACACGAAGCCACAATTCTCTAAACTGAGGTCCACAGGAATCAGCAAAAGGAGCCATCATTATGCTTGGTGAGAACAAGATACCTAGATAGATTGCTCTCAGCAACAAGATTATACCTTCTAAAACTGAAAACACTACTCTGCTCACTATAGCATGTCCATTTTCTGCACGAGTGTACAAGGAAGTCTGTGGTGGCGCTGGTCTGTAGTGGTCCTTCTCTGCCAAAGTCCTCTGTGCCCATGCTAGCTTCCCACTCGAGACAGCAAAAACGCCCGGAAACAACAACCCGTAGCGGGTTATTCCCGAGCTGAATGCTCGAGCTATCCTATCTATCGGCGAAAATCTAAGACCACCGTTGGAATAAAACTTCTCGTACAGCCTCCTCCAAACAATTAGTACATTCCCTCTCACTGCACTCCTTGCCGGGACGATAGAAAAATTCCTGGAATAACTATTTTGACTAAAATTCTTTGTTGTATTGTACAACGACAACCGGCCCTCTCCTCTATTAGGAAAGGTATACTCTTTGTGGTAGCACCTGTGTTGGGGAAGCCGCAGGCCGATTCTAACAAACGTTCCATACTTAACCGTTTCCGGGCAGCTCTGTTTCTGGCTTGTAACAACAGAATGCACAACTCTCCTAAAACTCCTCAACGTCAATAATCTGCATTCCAATTATGTAAAGCCAATTAAAAACCCTCTAATGCTTTATCTTCAATATATTAAGCTAAATGGGAACAAACCCTCTTTCCCTAATCCAGAAACAATCTCTCAATGATCAAAAAACCTCAAAGAAGCAATCCCCTTTATGAATTCTACCACCATAACTAATTGTCAAATCGTAAACCCCTCAAGTTTTAGCTTCATTCTAACATTAAAAATTTACCATCCCTAAACAAATTACCCAAATTCCAGTAATTTACCGCAATTCAATCTCTCAATGATCACCAACCTCAAAAAAAAAAAAAAAAATTAAAAGCATTCACCTTTCTGATTCAAACCACCAAAAACGAATCGTGAAAACGAAAACCCAGCTCAGAAAACCAACAATACACAAAGTAGAAGCTAAAAAAAAAACAAAAAACAAAACCTTGACATGGTGATCGAATCCGGGTAGGGGCTAAATGGCTTGGGAGGTATAGGATTGTATTAGCCAGCATTTTCGTCTCATGGGCTCGGCGGTCGTCGGCGAAGATTTGATCGAAGCTTTTCTCTCTGAATTTTGGTTTTGAGGGTTTCAGAGAATTTCAGACAGAGACGGCGAAGGAGAAGAAGAGGCTTTCTTCCCGGGTTATTTTTGGGCCCAGTTTCGTGGGCCTCACGCTGTTCACTAACTATTATAGAAATAGAGAAACCCAAACATTGGGGTTTTGTTCTTTTCTTTTCCTCCAAAAAAAGAAAATTCTAGAACTGGTTTTGCCTTGTAGGAGAGGTAAAGATGGATTGGGAAGGTTGTGAGCGTGTTTGGCTCATGGCCTCCAGAATTTGCTATAGGTTATAAGGAAACTATGTTTTGAAAGAATTTACGGGCATATGTAATATAGATTTAGATCGAGTTTTGCAAAAAAATAGAGTTACGTACAATATTGTAATTATGAATATAGTTTTCAAATATAGAGAATGACATACCACTATCTCAAAAATATACAAAACACACATAATTCATCTTTAAAAAGATTTAAACAAATAAGAACATGAGCCCAGGCCAAAAATCAAATAGTGAAATACCTCATATCTAAATTTTAAATACAAAATGACTCTTTATTTTCTCACCGTTTCAATTTGATTTGATCTCTCTCTCTCTC